>NW_006922379.1:0-1646 GCF_000298275.1 Orycteropus afer afer | reverse complement strand
ATCACTACGGAAGTAGGATTGCCCAACCTTTCTTCCGAGGAGTGGCTGGTGGGTTTGATACATGGTAGTAATACAAGACTCTAATCCCAGGAAGTTTACAGTCTACTGGTAGAAGTAGACAAGAAACCAGAAAGACTATTATTATCTATGTGAGGTCTTTTCAATTTTATTGTAATTTACCTGGAAACTTCTAGAGGCATTAGACATGAGTTTAGAAAATAGTCGCTAATGATAGATCTTTAGACTTTGTATTATAGTGGAAGGAATTCTCAGAAAGGAAGTTTTTGTTTTGCTGCTTTGCCCATCTCTGGAAGCATCCCCTCACTGAGGTGTATGTAAGTAATTAGCAGTCCCCCAAGTTAACTGCCCATCAGTGTGGGACAGCCATGGTATTATGCCTGCTGTTTCTGGCTTTCACTTTTCAGCAAGTCTACCCTTTCCTCAACAATCCAATGACTGGAGCCTGAAATAGAACTTACTGTTGCTGCTAGGGGGATCACCGTCTTCCTGGCAGTTAGTTACAGGTACTTGGTTTGATTAAAGTCATCAGTGAGGTGTGTTCACTACTGATTTCATTACCCGTTTGTAGGTCTGAAAAGGAGGAATTTTGTTCCCAACATTTGCTCCCCACCTTTCCTTCATATAAGAAACCATAGATGTCAGAAATTGAATTCTTCCCTTCCTTGTTAGTGAAATTTCAAGGTCTATAAACGACTCTTCTTTTTCATTTGCTTTATATTTAGTTGTGTCATGAATCAACTTTAACTTGTTGAAAATTTCATGAATGTTACATACCATCCAAATGCTCAAAATTGTCCAAGTGGGAATTCTTAACATACCTAGATCTAGCCTAGAAAGTGATATCTTCTCCCTAGACATTCAATCCATCCATTCTCCATCCATCCATGGTTTAGTTGCTAAACACTGAGCTTTTCCAGGAGAAACTTACCATCAAGAAAGGGAAAAAAAAAAAAAAAAAGTTAGAATAAATGCCTTAGTTACCTAGTGCTGCTATTACAGAAATACCACAAGTAGATAACTTTAACAGATATTTATTTTCTCACAGTTTAGTAGACTGGAAGTCTGAAGACAAGGCACCAGCTCTAGGGGAAGTAATTCTCTCAGCTCTAGGGGAAGGTTCTTGTCTCCTTTCAACATCTGTGGTCCCAGCACTCCTTAGAGAGCTCCATGTGTCTTGGCATCAATATTCCCCTGGGTCTAGAAGTTCTTGGCTCAACGACACCTGGTCCAAAGAATGTTCTTCACTTTGACTCTTCTTTCTTGATGATATTCAAGTTCCTCACTCTCTGCTCACTTCTCTCTCCTTTTGTCTCTTGTAAGATAAAAGGTGATTCAGGCCACATCCCCAGGAAACTCCTTTATCAGGGCTGTGACCTGAGTAAGAGTGATGACTTAAGTAAGATTGATATAGCCCACCCTAATCCTGACTCATTACCACAACAAATGTAACTTAACCCCCTTTAACATAACTTAAGACTACCTCATTAACACAGAGGTCAGAATTTACAGCATACCACAAAATGGAGGATAATTACATCAGACCACAAAATGTTGGACAACCACACAATACTGGAAATTAACCTAACCAAGTTGACACATATTTTGTGGGGACTCAATTCAATCCA
>NW_006922378.1:917280-918352 GCF_000298275.1 Orycteropus afer afer | reverse complement strand
TTATCATTAATGCAGAAAGACTCAAACCATTCCCCTTTTCAACAGGAACCAGACAGAATGCCTTCTATCACCACTCCTACTTAAAATTGTATTGGAAGTCCTAGCCAGGGAAATAAGGCAAGAAAGAGAAATAAAAGTCATCCAAATTGGCAAAGAAGAAGTAAATCTATCTCCATGTGCAGATGACATGATCCTATACATAGAAAACCCAAGAAACTCAGCAAAAATGCTACTGGAACTAAAAGAAAGGTTCAGCAAGGTGGCAGGATACAAGATCAGCATACAAAAATCAGTTGGATTCCTCTACACCAACAAAGAGGGCTTTGAAAAAGAAATAAGGGAAACAATACCATTTACAATCATTACCAAAGAGACAAAATATCTAGGGATAAATTTTACCAGAGACAAAAGACCTATACCAAAAAAAAAAAAAAGTAAAACACTACTACAAGCAATTACAAGGGATCTACATAAATGGAAGAACTTGCCTTGTTCATGGAGAGGAAGTCTGAATATTGTAAAAATGTCAATACTGTCCAAAGCAATCTGCACATTTAATGCAATTCAGATCCAGATACCAAAAAACAAAACAAACAAACAAACAAAAGACTAACTTCATATGGAAAGGAAAGAGACTTTGGATAAGCACAGCACTACTGAAGAAGAACAACGTGGGAGGTATCACACTCCCAGATCTCAAAACCTACTATACACACACAGTAATCAAAACAGCATGGTATTGGTACAATGATAGACAGATAGACCAATGGAACATAATTGAAAATCCAGAAATAGACCAATCCATCTATGGACAGCTGATCTTTGACAAAAGAACAAAACCCATCAAGTGGAGAAGAGATAACCTTTTTAACAAATGGTGCTGGCAAAATTGGATATTCTGTTGCAGAAAAATGAAACAAGATCCATACCATTCCCATATACAAAAGCAAACTCAAGTTGTATCAAAGAATTAGATGTAAAACCCAAAACTATAAAGTTCATCGAAGATAAAATAGGGGCAAATCTAGGGATTTTAATTTATGGCATAAATAGTCTATCAAGCATAACACAG
>NW_006922378.1:915319-915905 GCF_000298275.1 Orycteropus afer afer | reverse complement strand
GTCTCCTATCATCAGAAGTGAAGAAGAGTGAAGAAAGCAAAGGACATTTGGAAACAATCAGCCCTAGGACATGATGGACATGGAGACCAGAAGAACTAGATGGTGCCCGGCTACCAATGCCAACCACTCAGGAAGGGATCAAAACTGGATATCTTGGAGAGGGTAGGAGGAAAACATGGAGCAAAATACAAAAACAAAGAATTACTGATCAGATGGAGTCTGGTGAGACCCCCCAAGACTAATGCCCGGAGATACACTTTAAGCCTAGGATAAAACTCACTCCCAAGGGCTGGCTCTCAGTCCAACAGTGTATAAGACTTATGTGCAGAACACCCAACCCAGGGTGATGCACCCACCTACTCTACGGAGATATATCCCTTGGAACAATTGGCCATGGGGCCCCAGAGGGGCAATATTCACACGGAGGAAAAGCTGAACAGACAGGAGTGCATATCTGAGAAGGGCCTGAAGCTGGTGGAGGTTACCAGGAAGGAAGAGGAGGAGGGTGGGTTAGGGATGGGGATGGTAATTGGGGAGTGAAACCAAATGTACACGAAATGTTGAATGCAAAGCAAGTTCTGCTCTG
>NW_006922378.1:914262-914821 GCF_000298275.1 Orycteropus afer afer | reverse complement strand
AGGCAGATTGGAACATAATGTGTGAAAATCTACAGAAAAGATAGATGTTCCAGGACAAAAATAATTGAGCTATGTCTAAGACTTTGAATAAGAGGCAAGAAGCATAGAATGATGAGTTGGCTGGGGTGCTGAGGGGCTAGAATGTTAAAGACTTAGAAAATTAAGCTCATCTTTGCATAGAGAATGGGCTTCTGGATGGGGGACGAGGACAAGACTACAGCTTATGTGACCAGTTAAGAGAGTGGAGCAGTAAGCCAGGAAAGGGAGACTGCCATGATCTCAGTTAATAGATGTGGGATTGGAGAAAAATGGTGTTCTAGCAAACTCTCTTAGTTACAAGGGCATGGGAGAGGATGAAAGTTTGAGAATGAATAAATCTTCACAATCTGAAACCACAGGCAAAACATCTGTCTAGGCAGATTTTTATTTTGTGTGTCAATGAGTCAATTACAACTCACAGTGAACCTATGAGTGTAGGACTTCTCTATAGGTTTTCTTAGGCAGAAATTTTTAGAGGCAGACTGCCATGTCTTCTCCCAAAGAGCCAGGTGGGTTTGAA
>NW_006922378.1:911874-913227 GCF_000298275.1 Orycteropus afer afer | reverse complement strand
GCTGCTGTCAAGTCGACTTTGACTCATAGTGGCCCTGTGTAAAACAGAATGAAACACTGCCCTGTCCTGTGCCATTCTCACAATCCTTGCTATGCTTAAGTGCATTGTTTCAGCCCCTGTGTCAATCCATCTTGTTGAAGGTCTTCCCCTTTTTCTCTGACCCTCCACTTTACTAACCATGATATTCTTCTCCAGGGAATGGTCCCTTCTGACAACATGACCAAAGTAGGTGAGACAAAGTCTAGCCATTCTTGCTTCCAAGGCAACAGCTGCACCTGTTTCAGGACATATTTGTTGGTTCTTCTGGAAGTCCATGGTATTTTCTGTATTCTTCACTAATACCACAATTCAAAGGAATCAATTCTTCTTTTCTCTTCCTGATTCATTATACAGCTTTCACATCCATATGAGGAAACTGAAAATACAATGGCTTGGATTAGATTTGATGACCTTAGTCATCAAAGTGACATCTTTGCTCTTCAACACTTTAAAGAGGTCTTTTGTACCAGATTTGCCCAGTGCAGTATGATGTCTGATTTCTTGCCTGCTGCTTCCATGGGTGTTGACTGTGGATTCAAGTAAAATGTAATCTTTGACAGCTTCAATCTTTTTGCCATTTATCATGATATTGCTTACTGGTCCAATTGTGAGGATTTTTATTTTCTTTTACTGAGGTATAATCCATACTGAAGACTGTAGTTTTTGATCTTCCTCAGTGAGTGCTTCAAGCTATCTTCACTTTCAGTAAGCAAGGTTGTGTCATTTGCATATCATAGGGCTTTAATGATTCTTCCTTTCATCCTGATGTCACATTCCTCTTCATATAGTCCAGATTCTTGGATTATTTGCTCAGCATACAGATTGAATAAGTATGGTGAAAGAATACACCCCTGACACACACCCTTCCTGATTTTAAACAATTAAATATTCCCTTGTTCTGTTTGAACAACAGCCTCCTGGTCTATGTACAGGTTCCACATTAGCACAATTAAATTCTCTGAAATTCCCCTTCTTCACATGTTATCCATAATTTGTTATAATCCATATAGTCAAATGTCTTTGCATAGTGAATAAAACACAGGTAAACTTCTTTCTGGTATTCTTTACTTTCAGCTAAGGTCCATTGACATCAGCAATGATATCTCTTGGTCCATGTTCCCTTCTGAATCCAGTTTGCATTTCTGGAAGTTCCCTGTCAATATACTACTGCAACTGGTGGGTTTGAACTACGAACCTATGTTTGGAGCACAAACCATTTGCTACATATAAGGTCATTTAATTGTAAAGAATGGCTTATTCCTTTGGGTCAAAATATTTTTCAAATAATTTTTTTCTTGAGAACTATTGTTTAGT
>NW_006922378.1:910133-910944 GCF_000298275.1 Orycteropus afer afer | reverse complement strand
TTTTGTGTAGTACGTTATGGCAATTGAGTTTGATGTCCCCTTCAACTATGGTGCCGAGCCCACAGGTCCAACTACTCACTCCCTCTGGATAGCTGGCTGTGGCCAAGAAGTGACTACAACTTTGTCCCTTGTCAGCTCTACAATATACTTGGGAATTCTTACAGAACATACCAATACACTTGTAGAAACATTGTCTGCCAACCCTATACATGGTCTTGGACATACTCCCCGCTGTACAGACATACCTAATAGTTCATCCTGTCCACCCATCTGTCCGCTCATATATCCATATTTGCATTCACTGACAACGCAGTACTGTATGTGCAAAAGGGTTCTTCTTTTTTGTCTGTACCTCTCATGTACCTCTCTCTGTCTTCCTACCTTGAAGAGGATGAACACCATGTGTAAGTAAAGACAGAAAAACTGGAAGAGTACTTAAGTTCTGGAGCTTCTGTCATTGAAACAAACATTACGGCATTTGGGACATTAATTTTGGAAGAAGACAAATACAGTAAATAATACTTTCATCATGAATGCATAGCACTATTGGTTTTTAAAAGCCTGTTCAAAATAGTTAAAATTATAAATATATTTCTATAGTATCTATTTCAGTACTATGTAGATGATGTTTCAAGGATCTCCCTTAATAAATGTGATATTTATTCAACATTTGACCATAATTAGTGACTTCTTGTAGCTGTATTGCTCTTGCTATCACCATAATTTATTGTTTTTGTGAATTTCAAATTGCACATTTTTAAACATAATTTTATTTACTTAAAGGTGAAGGGGAGCTCTGATTGCCTGAGAT
>NW_006922378.1:880661-881225 GCF_000298275.1 Orycteropus afer afer | reverse complement strand
ATTCTGCTGTGTGTAGGGTCGCTATGAGTTGGAGATGACTCAACAACACCTAACAAGAACAACAACAAGTATTTAATTGGGAGCTCTGGTGGCGTAGTGCCTAAGGTATTTGACTGCTAACCAAGAGGTTGAAGGTTCAAATCCACCAGCAACTCCTTGGAAGAAAGATTTGGCAATTTACTTCTGTGGAGATACTATCTCTGAAACCCCAGGAGGGGTTGCTATGGGTTGAAATCCACTCGATGGCAGTCTAGTGTTTTTTTTTTGTTTGTTTGTTTTGTTTTTCATATTTAATCATTAAGCATAATATTAGAATTTGTTTTGAGATATTTAAATTTCAGATCAATAGTCAACTATTTGTAATTTACCATAAAATTTCAAAATATCTTGAGTAATTTAGTAATTTCTGAGCTACATTATTTTGAATATTACCAAATTCTGTTTTGGGAACTAGACTTATGGATACTATGTTTAATATTAATGTTGAACTAAACATCAATTGCTTATATGCCAGTTCAAGTTGAATCTAAAGAAAATTAAAACAAGTCCATGAGAGCTGAAATA
>NW_006922378.1:879174-880407 GCF_000298275.1 Orycteropus afer afer | reverse complement strand
ACTTGACTGCTCACCAGAAGGCTGGCGGTTCACCCACCAGCCACTCCTCGGAAGGAAGGTTGGGGTATCCTACTTCCGTAGTGATACTGCCTTGGAAACCCAAGGAGGGGTCGATCTGAGCCCGGGGCTGACTCGACAGCAAACAACAACAGTGCAGTATTGAAGAATTAGGGTAAAATATTGAATGATAAATATTAAACCATAGTTGCATTCTTAAAATTATCTCATTTAATCATGAAGGCATATTTCTCGACATGGTTGTTGAGTGTATTTGTTAAAGTTTAATTAAATATTTTACATTGATACCCACACGTGTCAATGATCCATCGGAACCCCCCCTTCCTCTTTTGTGTGTTGTATTTTCATTGGTTACCCGCATTTTTCAGGCTTTATAAAAAAAATTTACATGTTTTTCTTCTCACCCTATGATATAGCCTAGTATAAACAGTAGCAATGTGTCTTGAGGACTAAGGTGAGCCTGACACAAGCCATGGTACTTTCCATAGCCTCATATGCTTGCAAATGCTGGGCAAAGCCTAAGAAAGATTAAAAAGAATTAATACATCTGGGTTATGTTGCTGGTGGAGAACACTGAATGTACCATGAACTGATAGAAGAATGAACTAATCTGTCTGGGAAGAAGTATAACAAGAATGCTCCTTAGAAGTGAGAATGGTGAGACTTCATCTAATGTATCTTGGGCATGTTATTAGGAGGTGCCAGTCTCTGGAGAAGGGCATCATGACCCTCAATGAGATGAACAGGCACAGTGGCTGTATCAGGGGGCTCAAACACAGCAATGACTATCAGAATGGCAGAGTCCTGATCAGTATTTCTGTCTGTTGCACAGCGGGTCAGTGAGTTGGAATCAGCTCTACAGCACTGAACACCAGTGAACAGACTGAAATAGATTGCATCATAGCTTGTTAAAATTTGTCTATAAATTTATTGGTCCAATGACAGATGGGTGTGGTCATATCTTTTGGATCTCTTGAGCATGGCTTTGTCATTTTATTTATTTTTTTTGTCTTTCAACTTTAAAAAAATCTTGTCTCAATTTAGTTGTGGTGGTACATTATATAGCTTTCATAAAATCTTCTATGACATTTGGTTTTCAAATTTATTTGCATGTAATTGTGCAAGAAACACAAAATTATAAAATCCTGTCTGTATCTGTCATTACCTTTATCTTATCATTCTAAACTTTGGTATTTGTTTCCTTTTTTTTTTTTT
>NW_006922378.1:877389-878026 GCF_000298275.1 Orycteropus afer afer | reverse complement strand
GAGGCCATCCCTTGTGGCAGATCTCAGGGCTCAGCTGTGGGAACTCCTGAGCCCAAACCCTTGAGGACACTGAACATACTCTCCCCTAGTTGTTGGTTGAGTGACTCAGGTGGAAAGTAAAGAGATGATGCCCCAGATATCTGCTCCTCATGCCAGTACATTACCTCATAGTATATGCTTGTAACTCTGTAGGCAAATTTCTTGTTCTAGTACTTTCATATTTCTCATGTCAAACAGTATGAAACTTTATTGAAAGGAGCTCTTGGGATGCAGTGCATAAGGCATTTGGCTGTTAACCAGAAGGTTGGCAGTTCAAACTCACAAGCTACTCCATGGGCAGAAGATGGAAGAAGGTGAGACAATCTACTTCCATAAAGATTTACAGCCTTGGAAACCTAATGGGTGTCACTATGAGCCCATATATGTACTATGAAATCTGCAGTACAACATATCTGCTTCCAAGGTACTACGGTGGAATGGGAGCTCTGGTGGTGTGGTGCCTAAGGCATGTGACTGCTAACAAGAAGGCTGGTGGTTCAAACCCACCGGCCACCCTTTGGAAAGAAGACTGGAGAATTTACTTTCATAGAGATAATATGCGAAGCACTGCAGTGGAGTCCTCTCCGAGTCATAGTGA
>NW_006922378.1:866716-877137 GCF_000298275.1 Orycteropus afer afer | reverse complement strand
CCACAAGGTAGACATTTCTACTATAAAAGGGAGAAATTGGAGGGAAAGATGTTTTATTGGGCACCTAGCAACCTAGCAGTGAGGGTTTTTTTTTTTTTTTTTCCTCTTCAACAAGTCTAAAATCCAGCAGAACAAATTACAGTAGCTCTCAGGTCTTGAAAACAATTCTCTATTCTCTGAGACCACCTGAGCAATGGCACAGTTCCCTAGACTCTGGGTGTTTGCCATGTTCTCTGGATTCTAGGGGAGGCTCCTTGGTCCTGGGCCTCAGCCCTACCTCCCAGGCACACTGAGATGACAACTCTGCTCTTGCAGCTTTGGGAGACCCCATTTTCTAGTCCATCTAAATGGAGACCTGACCCCTTAACCCCGGCAGTGCCTGTTCTTCTGCACTTTAGACAGTTTATCCCTCAACCCTCAGCTTCGGGCAGTGGCATTGTACTCTTGGCCAAAGTGAACAGCAGCACCACACTTCAGAAGTGAGTTGGTTCAGATAGGGCTCTGAAATCCAGGATGCCATGGCTTAGCCTTTGAAACCTAGTCAGCCCTGCCCCTGTGCTGTTTTCAACAATACTGCTACTTTCAAAACTTCTCTTGGGAGGGTCTTTTTCTTTGCCCGGAAGACAACAAATGTAGTTCCTTTGGTCTGAGTTCTGCCTGTAGAATTCCAAGAGGCAGACGATTTTCTTTCCTTTCTTCTGTTCCCTTCAGCCTAAATTGATGGGTTTTCTGCTGTGATCATTGGTTAGTATCATCAGTCACTTTTAACTAAAGATTGAGTCACCAAGCCCTTGGTGAAAATTCTAGAACACTTGTCCTGAGTTTGTACTACAGAATTTTCTAAGTCTTTAAATTTTGTTTTCATTTTAGAGTTCATTTTTAAGTCCATCCCTTTCCTATCGTATTTCTTCCTGTAGGCGGTAAAGAGAAACCATGTAGCTCCTTTGAGATCTTGTTTATAAATCTCCTAAGTCAAATATACAAATTCATCAATTAGAAATTCTACCTTCCACTAAATATATGAACATAATTCAGTCAAGTTGTTGCCACCGCATAAAAACATCACACTTCCTCCTTTGTCTGGTCATATGTTCATCATTTTCTTTTAAAATCTCACCAGAAGCACATTTAATGGCACCATATGTGCTCTCTAAGATGACAGAAGTCTTTGTCTATGGTTCTCTTCGCTTTCTTCTGGGCTCTCACAAGAACTGCTTTGATGTCCATGACTCTACCAACATTCACTTCCAGGCAACCTAGGCTATAACTATTGTGTTGTTAGGTGCCGTCGAGTCTAGTGGTAACAGTAATAGTAATAGTAAGAGTAATAGTCTAATAGTAATAGTAATAAGCCTTTAGCCATTACCTAATTCCCAAACCACTTCCACATTGTAGACATCTGTAAGAGTAGCAACCCCTAATTCTCAATGCCAAATTCTGTCATAGTTTTGTACTGCTTTCATAACAAATATATCACAAGTGGGTGGCTTTGACACACAGAAATTTATTATCTCACAGTTGTTGTTGTTGTTATGTGCCATTGAGTTGGACCCGACTCATAGCGGCCCTTCCTTGGGTTTCTGAGACAGTATCACTATGGAAGTAGATTGTCCCATCTTCCTTCCAAAGAGTGGCTGGTGGGTTTGAACCATCAACCTTCTTCTGGTTACCAGTCAAGTGTCTTAAGCACTATGCTACCAGAGATCACACAATTAGGGGGCAAGAAACCTCAAAATGAGGGGGCACTAGCTCTGTTGTTGTTATGTGCCATCGAATCTGCTCTGACTCATGGCAACCCTATGTATAACAGAATTAAACACTGCTCGGCCCTGCACCATGTTTACAATCCTTGCTATACTTGAGCCTATGGTTGCAGCCACTGTGTCAATCTATCTCGCTGAAGTTTGTTCTCTTTTCTGGTGATCCGCTCTATTACCAAACATGATATCCTTCTCCAGTGAATCACCCCTTATGACAACATGACCAAATTTCTGTGTGTCAAAGCCACCCACTTGTGATATATTTGTTATGAAAGCAGTACAAAACTATGAAAGTAGGTGGGGGGCAGTCTGGCTATTCTCACTTCCAAGGACAATTCTGGCTGTACTTCTTCCAGGACAGATTTATTTGTTTTCCTGGCAGTCCATGTTATTTTCAGTATTCTTTGCCAAGAACACAATTCAAAGACATCCACTCTTCTTCAGTCTTCCTTATTCATTTTCCAGGTTTCACATGCCTATGAGGTGATTGAAAACACCATGGTACACCTTAATCTTCAAAGTGACGTCTTTGCTTCTTAATACTTTAAAGAGATCTTTTGCAACAAAGATTTCCAGTGCAATATGACATCTGATTTACTGACTGCTGCTTCCATGGGTGTTGACTGTGGATTCAAGTAAAATTAAATCCCTGACAACTTCAATCTTTTCTCTATTTATCATGATGTAGCTTTTTGGTCCACTTATAAGTGAGGAATTTCCTTTTTTTTCTTCTTTCTTTTTTATGTTGATATGTAATACATATTGAAGACTGTAGACTTTGATCTGCATCAGTAAGTGCTTTAAGTCATCTTCACTTTCAGCAAGCAAGGTTGTGTCATCTGCATTTTGCAGGTTGTTAATTGTTCATCTTCCAATCCTGATGCCCATTCCTCTTCACATAGTCCAGCTTCTCAGATTATTTGCTCAGTGTGCAGATTGAATAAGTATTGTGAAAAACTACAACCCTGACAAACACTCTTCCTGATTTTAAACCATTCAGTATCCCCTGCTTCTGTTTGAATGACAGCCTCTTAATCTATATGCAGGTTCCTCATGAGAACAATTAAGTGCTCTGGTATTCCCATTCTTGCAATGTTATCCCTAATTTGTTGTGATCCACACAGTTTGAATGCCTTTGCATAGTCAGTATACTGCTGTAAACATCTTCAAATTATCTTCAGTAAAATTTTACTTGCATGTGATATTAATAATATTGTTAGATAATTTCCACATTCTGTTGACTCACCTTTCTTTGCAATGAGCACTAATATGGATCGCTTCCAGTCAGTTGGCCAGGTAACTGTCTTGGCGAAAGTGAATAAGTGCCTCTAGAATTGTGTCCATTTGTTGAAACACCTCAGTGGGTATTCTGTCAATTCCTGCAGCCTTTCATTCTGTTGCATACCGGGTCATTATGAGCTGGAGATGACTCAATGGCATCTAACTAAACAATAATAACATAGGGCAGTCTTGGGAGAAAGATTGGGAAGGTGCCATGTTCTCAGTTTTTCAGAAATAATGTCACCCTTAGCCTGTATATACTCTTTCTCCCCTTCTTCCACCCATAAGGGATTGAAAAGAAGCTAAACTCCCAAACAGAGGCCTCTCCATTCCCTCCATTCATATCAGTTCACACTTATTCGTGCCTTTTTCATTTATCCTGCTATTTCCTCAGAAACTGACTTCTCTTCTTCTACTCTTACCTGACTACACTTTCCTCAGCCTTGGGAGATGTATACACATAAGGAAGCAGCAATCTTCTTTGTCTTGATGGATAAGTCACAGACATCACCACCCTCAAAGTCTCTGTTGGTGCATGTTGTTTGCTTTGGTCCACTAACCTAAAGGCTAATGCTTCTAACCCACCCAGGGCTCCATGAAAAAAACAAGGCCTGGCAGCCTGGCAATCTAACTCCATAAACTTACAACCAAGAGCACTCTGTGGAGCACTCCTATGCTGTAATGCAGAGGGTCTGCAGGAGTTGAAATCTACTCAACAGTGATGAATTGAGCTTGGTTTGATTTGGCTACTCCTTGGGAGGAGAGAGTGCTATATTCCCATGCATCAGGACCATGGATTATTAAGTTTCCTCCCAACTAGACTTCTATCACCTAACTACTGACCTAACATAGCCTGCAGTCAGAAAGGGAAGAAATGATCAGAAAAGGTCCCTAAAGAAACAGAGATCCTAGGAAAGAATACTGTTAACTTGGACAAAGTGGGTTAACACTTACTAAGGAGTTTCAGATTGAAGAGAAAAAGTAAATTTTTAATTATAAATAATTTTTTATTTAAATTATAAATAAATAAACATAAGTGAAATGTAATTGAGTAGATGATTACTCTTTTTGTCCAACCTGTCCTCACACCCCACATACTTTCTGCATTGCCTTTTCTCCTTTCGTTGCTTCTTATATGACTTTTGTCTTCCATGTATTTCATTTTCTTTTGTCTGAGCACATTCTATTTACCTCTTGTTCAATTGTTTTATTATCTCTTTTTTATGAGCTGTTTTATTAGAGAGCTGGCATATTAATATGTCTTTGATTTCAGGGAAATGTGTTTGTTACCAATTATCACCTGTAACAATATTTAAAAAATGGTTATTGTCATGGATTTAATTGTGTCTCCCCAGAAAATGTGTTGTAAATCCTGGTATACCTGTAGTTATAATCCATTTGGGAATGATATCCTTTGTTATGTTGATGAGGCAGTATTAGTGTAAGGTGTGCCTTAAATCAGTCTCTTTTGAGGTATAAAAGAACAGATTAAGTAAGCAGCAAGAAAGCAGAGATGGGGCAAGACAGATGTAACTCAACATGAGGTCTCTAAGGAACCAAGAAACAGAGGCTGAAAAGAGACAAGGATGTGATTCCTGAATTTGGACTTGATGGCGTAGTGCCTAAGGCATTTGGCTGCTACCCAGAAGGCTGGTGGTTCAAACCTACCAGCCACTCCTCCAAAGGAAGATTGGGCAATTTACTTCCATAGAGATATCTCCTCAGAAACCCAAGGAGGGGTTGCTATGAGTCAGAAATGACTCAATGGCAATAAGTTTGGTTTTGGTTTTGGAAGCTGTGAAGAAATACATTTTTCTTAAATGTTAAACTCATCTACTGTGTTATTTCTGTTATATCAGCACCGGATATAACTAAGACACCCATGGTCCATATATTAACGAAGGAGTCTCCACTTTGTAGTTAGGATATCGAGGAATTAATAAGCTTTTTTTTTTTTTTTCAGAGTGGGGCCATATGTAATTGTGGTTATGGTCACTTGCAATTTTTGGAAATAGAAGGAAAAAGCAGATTAGTATTGTCTATTAGGTTCCAGTACTGCAGAGGCCACCTTACAGATCCTTTCATTTAATCTTTGAGAACGAATGAAAATGTACATGAAGAGGAATCTTTCTTCAACTCAAGCTCATTCTGCTGTAATTGTGGTGACCCTGCTAATCCTGCTCTTACATTACACAAACAGAGTGGGTGACTTCATTTATGTATGACTTACTGAGAGAAGACCCATCTACCACATCATGGATTAAAAAAAAAAAAAAAAATGATTTAAGAACATTTTTTCTTTTGCTCAAGACTTTAATCCTTAACAACAACAACAACAAAGGTATAAATCTCTCTTTCTCTAGTACTTAAATGTATTAGCAATTCTTGGCACATAAATCTGATTGCGTTGTGAGAAGACAATTTAGCAAATAATGTGAACTGCAGACATTTCAAGGAGAATGATGAGATTTTGGGTAGAAAAATGGCAAAGAAAGTGAGGATGACACAAGGGCTGAATACAAAACATTTCACAATTTTGTCCTGGATTGACCCAGGGTTTGGATCATATTTGGGTGGTGAGATGGAGGTTTATACCAAGGTTAATTTTCTTCTAATTATAGCTGGTTTTGCTCTGTATCTACCATCTGTCTATTAGGTTCTTGCACTGTGTTGGCTTCCATGTTGCTCTGTTACTGGAAACTATGCCATCAGTATTTATGATACCAACAGGGTCACCCATGATAAACAGATTTCAGTGGAGCTTCTAGAGTAAGACAGATTAGGAACAAAGACCTGGTAATCTATGTCTGAAAACCAGCCAAAGAAAACATTATAGAACACAACAGAACATTGTCTGACTCGATTGAGTTGGGCACATCATCAGAAGAAATTGATAGCTAGAAAAAGACAACATGTTTGATGAAGTAAAGGGCCATTAAGGACTGGGGGACACCCAGCTGAGATGAATTGGAACAATGGCATCAAGGATGGACTCCAAGATGCTCACAATTGTAAGGATGATGCAGGATTGGGCAATCTTTCCTTCTGTTGAACGTGCGGTCACCACAAGTTTGGAACTGACTTGATAGCAGTTAGCTATCTCTATCTAGTTCTGCCTGAACTAGAAGAAAATGAGTTAAACTGTAAAAATGTCATAATAGAGAAGACTAGATGAGAAATGCTGTTGTTGTTCTTAGGTACCATTAAGTCAGCTCTGACTCATGGTGACCCTATGCACAAAAGAATGAAACACTGCCTGGTCCTGTGCCAACCTCACAATCTTTGTTATACGTGAGCCCATCATTGTAGCCACTGTGTCAATCCATATCATTAAGGGTCTTTCCCTTTTCAGTTGACCTTCCACTTTACCAAGCATGATATCCTTCTCTAGGCAAAGGTCCCTCTGACAACATGACCAAAGTAGGTGAGACAAAGTCTGGCCATTCTTGCTTCCAAAGGAGCATTCTGGTTGCACTTCTTCCAGGATGGATTTGTTAGTTCTTCTGGCCATGGTGTTTTGAGGGTTTTTTTTTTTTTTTCAACACCACAACTCAAAACTATCAACTCTTCTTCTCTTCTTCAGTCTTCCTTATTCATTGTCCAGGAGCTCTGGTAGCATAGTGCCTAAGGCACTTGACTGCTAACCAGAAGGGTGATGGTTCAAACCCACCAGCCACTCCTCAGAAGGAAGGTTGGGCAGTCTACTTCCATAGTGATACTGCCTCAAAACCCAAGGAAGGGCCACTATGAGTTGGGGCGACTCGATGGCACATAACAACAACATTCATTGTCCAGCTTTCACATGCATATAAGAAGAAAGAAATGCACAGGAAGCTTTTCCTGAGCTAGTCCCTCCCTGATAGCCTCTTCCAATGCCTGCTACCTCTTTCTCTTCTTCCAATTTTTTGCTCCATCTATGCTGAACTCTTGCAGGTGCCCTGGTATATCTCTGTCAGTGCTTCTTTCCCAACAGGGTTTGCATGCTTGTAGTCATTTTTTGTCCTGCATAACTCCTATTTATCATTAAAGGTTTAATAAGGCATCGTGACTTTTGAGAAAACTTCCCTACATCCTTTCTCTACAAATCTCAGCCCACTCTAGTTTAAGGGCCTCTTGTATAACATCCTCTTAACTCCCTAGATTGCCTGTTTCTATTAGTGTTCTTTGCAAACTGCACAGTAAATATCTGTCTATTCATTTTTTTCCTTACAAAATAATGAAGTGCCTTTAGAAAAGTGACAATTTTTTACTTTTTTTTTTCTTAAGTTAACTAAAATGCTTTTTTTCTTTCTTAAAAAATGAATGAATGAAATTCATCAGAGGTTTAGTGGTATGCAATCATCATTTTTCTTAATGTGCCTGCATTCTTATTGTGTGCCATTAATCTGAACATAAAATATTGATTCATAAAACTCAAAAAGCACAAATTTACTGCCATCCAATTAATTCTGACTTGTAGTAACTCCCATTGGCTTTCCTAGGCAGTAATTAATCATTGCAGAACCAGATTGTCCCATCTTCCTTCCACTGAGTGTCTGGTGGGTTTGAACTGCCACTGGTTTGCAGATAAATGCCTTAGGCACTACTACACCAGAGTTCCTTGTTGACTCATAGTCTTTAAAATTTTATTTTAAATGTAAGCACAATATTCCATTAAATTGATGCATTATCATTTATTTATATATTCCCCTACTGTCGATAAGGGAAGGGAGACAACCTCCATGCAAATGCAGGAAGGAGGGACAGCCAGAGCTGATGGTGGCTGGATCCAGGTAAGGGGAGGGAGACAGCTTCCACTCAGAGGCAGAAAGGAGGGAAAGCCAGGACTGACGGTGGCAGGATCCAGGTAACGGGAGGGTGGAGAGGTTTTGTATAGCTAAGGGAGATGAACTTGTCTGTCAGTTTGTCATGCTGTAGTGGCTTGCATGTTGCTGTGAGGCTGGTGTTTCAAATACTAGCAGGGGTGCACATTGTGCACAAATTTCAATGCAGATTACAGACTGAGACAGACTAGGAAGAAGGAAGAGACCATCCACTTCTCAAACAATTGGCCAGGGAAAACATTATGAATAACAGAGAAATAATGTCTGATACAATACTGGAAAACTTTATGAATAGCCTGGAAACACTGTCCAATATAGTGCTGAAAGATGAGCTCCTTAGGTTGGAAGGCACACAGAACATAACTGGGAAAGAGCTGCCTCATCAGAGTAGAACCAACCTTAATGATATGTATAACGTAAAGCTTTCAGAACCTCCATTTGCTGATGTGACATGACTCAAACTGAGGAGAAACAGCTGCAAACGTCCATTAATAATCGGAACATGGAATGCACAAAGTATGAATCTAGGAAAACTGGAGCTGTCAAAAATGAAATGGAGCACAGAAAAATTGATTTCCTAGGCGTTAATGAGCTGAAATGGATCAGTTGTGGCCATTTTGAATCAGACAACCATATGTTCCACTATGCCGGGAACAAAAAATAGAAGAGGAATGGTGTGACATTCCTCATCACAAATGATGTTGCAAGATCTGTCCTGATGTACAATGCTATCCAAAACCAAAACCAAACTCATTGCCATTGAGTCGTCTGACTCATAGTGACCCCTCCTTGGGTTTCTGAGGCAGTATCACCACGGAAGTAGTTTCTCCAATCTTCCTTCTGAGAAGTGGCTGGTGGGTTTGAACCACCAGCCTTCTGGTTAGCAGTCAAATGCCTTAGGCACTATGCTACCAGAGCTCCTACAATGTTGTCAGGGATAGGATAATATCCATATGCCCACAAGGAAAGCAAGTTAATACTACTATTATTGAAATTTGTGCACCAACCGCCGAAACCAAAGGTGAGGAAATTGAAGATATTTATCAACTTCTACAGTCTGAAATTGACCGAACATGCAATCAAGATGTGTTAATTATCACTGGTGAATGGAATGCAAAAGTTGAAAACAAAGAAGAATAACCAGTAGTTGGAAAATTTGGCCTTTGTGATAGAAATATCATGCTGGAGATCACATGATAAAATATTGCAAGGCAAACGACTTAGTCAATGCAAATACATTTTTTCAACAACACAGACAGCAGCATACACGTGGATTTTGCCAGATGGAATACATAGGAATCAGATTAACTGCATCTGTGGTAAGAGGCAATGAAGAAGCTCAATATCTTCAGCCAAAACAAGGCCAGGAGCTGATTGTGAAACAGAACATCAATTGATCACATAAAAGTTCAACTTGAAGATGAAGACAATTAAAACAAGTCTATGAGAGAGAAAATATGACTTTGAATATATCCCTTCTGAATTTAGAAACTATCAAAAGAATATATTTGATACATTGAACATGAATGAGTAAAACCAGATGAATTCTGGGATGACATCAAGAACAGCACCCATGAAGAAACCAAAAGGTCATTAAAAAGACAAGAAATGAAGAAAAGGCCAAAATGGATGTCAGAAGAGACTCTGAAACTTGCCGTTGAATGGAGAGTAGGTAAAGAAAGTGGAAGAAATGACAGGGTAAAAGACCTGAACAGAAGATTTCAAAGAGCAGCTTGAAAAGACAAAGTCAATAATTATAATGAAAAGTGCAAAGACCTGGAGTTAGAAAACCAAAAGGAAGAACACACTTAGCATTTTTGAAGCTGAAAGAACTGAAGAAAAAATTTAAGCCTTGAGTTTCAATATTGAAAGATTCTATGGACAAAATATTGAATGATACAGGAAACATTAAAATAAGATGGAGGGAACACACAAAGTCACTGTACCAAAAAGAATTGGTTGATGTTCATCCATTTGAGGAGGTGGCATATGATCAAGAACCAATTGATATTGAAAGAAGTTGAAGCTGCATTGAAGGAAGTGGCAAAAAGCAAGGCTCCAGGAATTAATGGAATACCCCTTGAGATGTTTCAACAAACTGATGCCCCACTGAAGACTCTCTCCTGGCTATTCCAGGAGATTTGGAAGACAGCTATCTGGCCAACTGACTGAAAGAGATCCATATTTGTACCCATTCCAAAGAAAGGTGATCCCACACAATGTAGAAACTATCAAACAATATCATTAATATCACATATAAGTAAAATCTTACTGAAGATAATTCAAAAATGGTTGTAGCAGTATATTGACAGAGAACATCCAGAAATGCAATTTGAATTCAGAAGAGGATGTGGAATGAAAGATAGCATTGCTCATGTCAGATGGATCTTGGTTCAAATCAAAGAATACCAGAAAGATGTTTACTTCCGTTTTATTGACTATACAAAAGCATTGGATTGTGTCGATCATAATAAATTATGGATAACATTGAAAAGAATGGGAATTTCACAACACTTAATTGTACTCACGAGGAACCTGTACATAGACTAGGAGGCTG
>NW_006922378.1:865102-866391 GCF_000298275.1 Orycteropus afer afer | reverse complement strand
TTCAGGACATCAGACGATGTATAGCCCTGGACAAATTGGCTACAAAGGACCTCTTTCAAGTGCTGAAGAGCAAAGATGTCTCCTTGAGGACTAAGGTGCACCTGACACAAGCCATGGTATTTTCAATTGCCTCATATGCATGTAAGAGCTGGACAATGGAGAAGGAAGACTGAAGAAGAAATGATGCTTTTGTACTGTGGTGTTGGCCAAGAATGCTGAATATACCATGGACTGCTAAAAGAACTAACAAATCTATCCTGGAGGTAGCGCAGCCAGAATGCTCCTTGGAAGTGAGAATGGCCAGACTTCATCTCACCTACTTTGGTCATGTTGTCAGAAAGGACCATTCCCTAGAGAAGGATGTCATGCTTGGTAAGGTGGAGGGCTGACAAAAGAGGGGAAGGCCTTCAGTGAGATTGATTGACACAGTGACTGTTATGAAGGGATCATGGAGCTGACCCAGGATCAGGCAGCATTAATTCTGCCTTGCATAGGGTCACTGTGAGTCGGAGACGGCTAGATGGAACCTAAAAACACAACTGCTGGCCACTGTAGTTGTAAATTTTTTTATTTATAAAAAGAGTAATCTTACAATTCTAACATTGCATTTGGTATTGTTCACTATTAATTAGCTACTTAGTTGAAAACTAGGATCTTCTACAAAAAGGATACAGTAAAGAGAAAAAACGAATAGTCATATCTGGATGTATGTTGTTGTTGTTGCTTTGTGCTGTCAAGTCAGACCCAACTCATAGTGACCCCTCCTTGGGTTTCCGAGGCAGTATCATTACAGAAGTAGATTTCCCAACCCTCCTTCCGAGGAGTAGCTGGTGGATTTGAACCGCCAACATTCTGGTTAGCAGTCAAGTGCTTTAGGCACTATGCTACCAGAGCTCCTTATGGATGTATAGGATGATGGTATGATCAAGCAGAATCTCCCCTTTCATTGTTTCAATATTTTTGTAATATTTGCTTCCTAGAGTTATTAAGATGAAAGTCATAATACAAACAAAGAATTAATGCTGGGAGCTCTGGTAGAGTAATGCCTAAGGTATTTGCCTGCTAACCTGAAGCCTGGCGGTTCAAATCTACCAGGCACTCCTCAGAAAGAAGATTGGGCAATCTTCTTCCACAGTGATACTGCCTTTGAACCAAGGAGGTGTCTCTAATGATTTGGGTCTGACTTGAGGGCAGTGAGGATTTTTTTTTTTTTTTTTACTCAGCCTTCTGGTGTCTAAATGTCAAGAAAGAGACATATAAGAAGGAAGAATATGAAATTATCACCTATT
>NW_006922378.1:861280-864977 GCF_000298275.1 Orycteropus afer afer | reverse complement strand
TCTTCTTCCACAGTGATACTGCCTTTGAACCAAGGAGGTGTCTCTAATGATTTGGGTCTGACTTGAGGGCAGTGAGGATTTTTTTTTTTTTTTTTTTTACTCAGCACTATTGAACAAGGGCCTGGTTATTCAAGATGATTGGTGTTTGAAACGGTGTTCTATATGCAAGAATCTGTATTTAAATTCATACCCTAAGAGAATTCATGTGATGGATTGTCCTGTCCTCTGTTGCTCTGTTTTTTCTTTCACTGAAAAGTTGTTTATGGATAAATGCTGGTAGAGCTCAGTAGAGTTGCTGTTTGGCCCCAGCAGAGGTATAAGACCATCTGACCTGGAAGAAGATGGTTTCAAGAATTCTGAGCATAGACATGCTCAAGTACATTTTCAAATTATGCAGGGCATCTTTGCTTCATAAGCAGCTCTTGTGGTGTAGTTGTGAAAGCTTTTGGCTGTTAATCACAACCTCAGTGGTTCAAAGCCACCAGCTGCTCCATGGAAGAAAGATGAGTCAGTCTACTTCTGGAAAGATTTGCAGCCTTGGAAACCCAATGAGGGTGGCTATTAATTGGAACTGACTTGATGGCAGTGAGGTCTTTCTTATATATTTAGTTTTCTTTCTTTTATGTTTTTTATAATATATATTTATTTCTTTTAGTTGACAATGAGTTAGCTATGATTCATTGTGACCTTATGGATGTGACATATTCATCATTGTTGATATGTTTGAGTCCACAGTTATGGTTATTTTGTCAACCTATCTCACTGACGGATTCCCTCACTTTCTCTTACCCTCTACCAAACATGATGTCCTTTTCTACCAATTGCTTTTTCCAGATGACATGTCCAAAGTAAGTGAATCAAAGTGTCACTATCTTCATTTTAAATATGGAATCTCCTAATTGAATCTTTCAATTATTTTTCTTTCAATTTGTTTTGGTATATTGCCAGCTTTCTTAAAAACAAAATTTTCCAATCCCACTATTCCTAGTGTGGCCTGATGAGCATCAGGAAGTACTAATTCTGAAATATGTGCCTATTAGGATAGCCATAGCTGGAATTTTTGTTTATGAAAACATCATCATCATCCATAAATGCAAGTCCATAATGCTTTATAATTAATAATGTCAACTCTGTCTTTTTAAAGAAATGCCCTTAAATTTTTAAATTTGGGGTAAGAGGCATACATCTACTGCTTGCAGTGGGAATTCCAGGCACTGTAGGGAGAAAGGAAGGTGTCAACACAAGGCAGTGGGGAGGGACATTTAGACAGACAGGATTTCACTTCACTCTGCTCACTCCATATGCTTCGTTCACTGGACCTAGGCATGTGGCCAACCCTGATTAACACAACTTGATCTCATGTTGGCCTTGTTATTCTTTGTTGGAGAAAATGCCATTCCCCTGGAGCAATCGCAAGCCCAGTTCACAATGAAGCATTTGTTGCTTGCTTGTTCCATAATTAATTAACTATTCTGGTTTCCTTAAATTTCTAATATGTGTCCAACACTTTGGGAAATATAAACATGTTCTTTTATGATTAGTGCATACTATAAAATGCTAAAGTGAATATAATCAAATGTCTAAGTGTGTTTTTTGAGAGTTAGCTAAATTTGAGTACCTTGAATATGACTGGCATTGCAATCATTCACTAATATTTATCATTCTCCTCTCCTTCTTGACCCTCTTGAGTGTTACACTTCCTGCACCATCAAGTAAGTCATGACCATGTGCTTTCCATTGAATGTGAGTAGAGTGATGCTTGTCACTCTTAGGGGAAAAAAAAACCATGTAATTAGTGTGATTTTCATGGTCTTGACTCTGCTGTGAGAACCTATGATTGCTTCTTGTTGAAGTCACTGGCAGAGCTTACAGGATTTTGGGTTCCTGAAGGATTTCCATGACCAGAACCCTCTCTGTGGCTAGCACTGGATAAGTAAACTGCATGAAATTCATAGTAGGAGGTCAGTAAATACTTTTTTGGACAAGCTCATGCATGTGCAAATGATATTAACCAATGATATTAGTTGAGTGGGAGGAAGGTTCTAGAGTCTTGGTCCTGATCTTGGCAGAGTCTGTGCTTCTATATGTAGGGCTATAGTCTAAAATTTATTTCAGAATCCTTCTCTATGCCTTTTCTGTGAAAACTAAGTACAGGTTTGAGAAAATATTTAGCATGAAAACACAGATAGTCCCTGACTTACAATGTATCAGAGTGACTACAAAATGCATTCACAACTGTCTTTTTTGTCTATGTATGTACATCTTCATGTTAATAATATATACTACTACAATGTTACCACACATAATTTACTGATGTTATTATTCTCTGATGTTCACTTGCAGCTGTTCAATATTATAATTTATAAAGATAATGGGAATAAAAGACAATACTGATGAAAAATAAAAAATAATGAAATATTTGACTTACTTCAGAACCCAGTTATGATAGAGTATTCAGAATGAGACGCCATTGTATGTTGAGAACTTCTCATATAAATTCTTAACTTAATTATCTTGCTTTTATATATTACCACTAAATGAGGAGCTTGGTGTGTACTGACCTTTATTTGTTTAAATTTTCTTAGATCCTATGTTTATCTTTTAAAAATTCTCTTAAAAAAAGCACTTTTTCTTTGTTTAATGTGTATTTTCCTGTAAGAATTTTACATTTAGAGCTTTGCCTGAAATATACATTTTAATGAGCTTTGAAAAAGAAAGGATGCATGTCACAGTAATCACAGAATCTGAGAGCTGGAAGAAAACCTGGATATAACACACCTATATTTTTATAGAGAGTGATATTGAGGAATAGAGAAGTTACGAGACTTGCACACATCAGAGAAAGTGGCATAAAGTTCCTACCTCTCAGGAGCTTGCTGTTTAGTACTACAGAAGTAGTTAATTAGTAAAATTTCCTGTCTATTAAAATGGAAGGTTTAATAGTGGTGCTGGAAATCTTTTAGCAGGTTAAAATTATATCATTCATTTCATATTTTCAATAATAGTTATCAAAAACATATTAACTGCCACTTTCAAATTTACTGTCTCTACATATGTATTTGTATGTGCTATAAAAATGTCCATATGCAGTTTAAACATAACAGATGGCAAAGTTAGGATAACTTCTTAGCCACGGCTAAGCACCTTGAGGGAGTGAGTTGCTGGGCCTGTAGGCTAGAGACCATGGTTACGGGAGACATCAAGCTCAATTGACAGAATATGGTATACAAAAATATTGCACTGTAGCTTACTTTGGAGTGTATCAAATGGGGTCTTAAAAGCTTGGAAATAGCCAGCTAAGGGGTAACTATCGGCCTTTCTTCATCTGGAGCAATGAAAAGTGAAGAAAATCAAAGATGCATGGAAATAGTTCAAAGGACTAATGAACTATGAAAACTTCAGCCTATATGACTGAGATCAGAAGAACTAGATAAGGCCTGGCTGCCAATGCCAACCACTCAGAAAGGGATCAAAATTGGCAATCCTGGAAAGAATGGAAGAAAATGTGGAACAAATTTCAATATCCTAAAATGACAAGGCTTGCTGGTCTGATCCAGACTGGTGAAACCTAAGAGACAATGGCCCAAGTCAATCTTGAGCCTTGAGTTGGTTGTTCAAACCCACGAGCCACACCTCAGAACAAATGTTGGGCAATCTACTTCCATAGTGATACTGCCTCAGAAACTCAAGGAGGCGT
>NW_006922378.1:857577-858176 GCF_000298275.1 Orycteropus afer afer | reverse complement strand
TTGATTGTAGACTGAAGCAAGGTGAAGTTGAGGTGAGGTTTTTAGTAGGAGAGAAACAATTCAGAAAAGAAGGATGAGAATGTTTACACCACATGAAGAATGTAATCAATGTCACTGAATTGTACACATAGAAATTGTTGAATTAGTGTATGTTAAGCTGAGTGGATTTTCAACAAGAAAAATAATATAAATTTTATCACTATATCTATCTATCTATCCATCTATATGAAAACAATGAGTAAACAATTCAAGTAAATTTGAATGTAAATTTATTTGGAAAGCTACCAGCTGGGGCAAAAAAAAAAAAAATATATATATATATATATATCATAGTCTTGTACACACAAGGAGTGATGCTGTGGAATAGAAATAAGAATGGCAATTGAGGGATGTGGTGGTTATGTTCATGTGTCAACTTGGCTGGGCCTGGTTGAGTGGCTGGGCAGCTGGATATAGTTATTCCCCATGGTAAGACTGGGAATTAACTCCATGGTGGAATGTATTGGAGCAGCTGAGTAGCTGCCTTTAGGATGCGATCTGATTCCTGTATGTAAGGAGAAACCTTGGGGATAGTCTCTAGCTTATGACATGCTTGGACT
>NW_006922378.1:854865-856342 GCF_000298275.1 Orycteropus afer afer | reverse complement strand
ACAGTGCAATATGTCATCTAATTTCTTCAAGACCCAAGAACTGGCCTATTTGATCAAACAGAAGATTATATAAATAGCATGCTGATACACTTCTCAACACCTCTTTTTTTTTCCACGTTTTACATTTGAAAACCAATTATTTTATATCAATTTATTAAATGTATGGAAATAAAACACACCATTAGAAAAGTCATTCCATTTTCCCCATTGTTATTATAGGACACTATTTAATTATTACTAATATATCATCTTTCCACTTAACTATTCACTTCAGACTTTCTTAACATCTTTGATAAAGCAGTGAAGAGAGTAAGACACCAAGTGTATTGGATGGATAGTTATTTTTCTTGCATGCATGGGAGAAAACAAAAATATGTTTATGAAATAAAAAACTTTCAATAAAAAGGAATTCTGTTTTTATTTTTATCATGATTTCAGAATTTCACAGCTTGACCTGTTCCATCCAAGGAAACATGTCTTACTAGACCTGTGGCATGTGAATGTGACTGCATACACTTCCTAAGGATAAGCAGGGTTATGTATAAATTGTTACTAGTTCTGTGTTAGGAAAGGAATAGATCCCTAAAGGGAATCAACCCCAACACCAACCTTAACACAGATAAAAGCCACTGAGATTTTTTATTGAGTTCTTCTTTCACATTTTCAGCTGTCAGTTGCTATCAAGTTGACTCCAGTTCATGACAACAGTCACATATGACAGAGCAAAACACATTGGCCAGTCCCATCTTCTCTTCCCAATCTCTGGTATGCTCAAGCCCATCACTGCAGGCTCTGTGTGTATTTCACGTGTCTTCCAGCCTAAGAGCTCATCTTCTAGCACTATAGGAGCAATATTCTGTTGTGATTCACAGGGTTTTTTTTGAAAAAGTAAGGATCCATTGGTTGAATTTTGGAAGTAGATCACCGGGCTTTTCATCCCAGTCTATCTTAGTCTGGAAGCTCTATTGAAACCTGTTCACTATAGTGACCAACTGGGATTTGAACTATAGGTGCCATAGCTTCCAGCATCATAGCAGGAGGAAAGCCACAACGACAAACTGACAGATGGATGATGGCTTTCAAGCTATTACTACTTTCAGAAAGATTTTTTTTGTTTTGTTTTGTTTTGTTTTTTAAGTTGAGAATTGCCATGGTTTTGAAAATTGCTTTAATTATGTTTTATTAAAAGATATCATGTTTGCCCCATGTTGAATCTTTATACTTGTGCTAGTTAAGTTTGTATGTCAACTTGGCTGGGCCTTGGTGAATGGCTGAACAGCTGGATGTAGTATTCCCTTTGATGAGACTGGTAATCAACTTCATGTTGGAATCTACTCTGAGCAGCTGTGTAGCTGCCTTAGGGATGTAGTCTGCTTCTTGTATATAAGGAGAAGCCTTGGGGAATGGTCTCTAGCTTATGGCATACTTGAACCCTGCATGTAGCCAAATTGTTCAGCAGCCTGCCATGCTTTGCCAA
>NW_006922378.1:852567-854070 GCF_000298275.1 Orycteropus afer afer | reverse complement strand
TTTAATGTGAAATGCATCTCAACATAAAACTAAAATCCTCACAACTGGACCAATAAGCAACATCATGATAAATGGAAAAACGATTGAAGTTAAGGATTTCATTTTACTTGCATCTACAATCAATGCCCATAGGAACAGCAATGAAGAAATCAAGTGGTGTATTGCATAGGGCAGATCTTTTGCAAAGGCCTTCTTTAAAGTGTTTGAGAGAAAAGAAGTCACTTTGAAGACTAAGGTGCTCTTGACCCAAGCCATGGTCTTTTCAATAACCTCATAAGCTTGTGAGACCTGGACAATGAATAAGGAAGACCACAGAAGAATTAATACACTTGAATTATGGTGTTAGCAAAGAATATTGAATGTACCATGCACTGCTAGAAGAAGGAACAAATCTGTCTGAGAGAAAGCACAACCAGAAAGCTCTTTAAAACTGAGAATCTCCAGAGTTCATTTTTCATATTGTGGTCATGTTGACAGAAGGGACCAGTCTGGGGAGAAGGACATTATGCTTGGTAGAAAGCATCAGCAAAAAAGGTGAAGACATTCAACAAGAAGGATTGACACAATGGATGCAACGATGTGTTCAAGCACAGTAAGGATTGTGAGAATGGTGCAGGACTGTGCAATGTTTCATTCTGTTGCACAGTGAAAAAGAAGATAATCAATGAGAGTGATGGCCATAGTGAATGCACTGATGGGCTCAGACTTATGTACTACAGTGGGGATGGTGCAGACCTGGACAACATTTTGTCCTTTTATACATGGAGTTGCTATGAGTTGGAGCTGACTCAAAAGCACCTAACAACAAGAAGAAGTTTAAAACACTTTAAATAATGGATATGACCTTTGGCCAAATTATGACCTTGATAATATCCGTCCTGAATTTAGAGACCATTTAAAGAATAAATTTGATGTACTGAACACCCAAAAACCAGAGGCATTGTGGGATGACATCAAGAACTTTATCCATGAAGAAAGCAAGAGGTCATTAAAAAGACAAGAAAGGAAGAAAAAAACAAAATGGATGTTAGAAGAGACTCTGAAACTTGCCCTAAGCAGAGAGTAATTAAAGCAAATGGAAATAATGATAAGATAAAATAGCTGAACAGATTTCAAAGAGCAGCTCGAGCAGACAAAGCCAATTACTATAGTGAAATGTGCAAAGACCTGGAGTTAGAAAACCAAAAGGGAAGAACACACTCAACATTTCTCAAGCTCAAAGAACTGAGGAAAAAATTTAATTCTTGAGTTGAAAAATTAAAGGATTCTATAGGCAAAATATTGAATGATGCAGGAAGCATCAAAAGAAGATGGAAGGGATGAACAGAGTCACTGTATCAAAAAGAGTCGGTCAATGTTCATCCATTTGAGGAAGTGGCATATGATCAAGAACCAATGGTATTGCAGGAATAGTTGAAGCTCCACTGAATGAATTGGTGAAGAACAAGGCTCCAGGAATTGATGGAATACCTATTGAGTTCAACAAATGGATGCTGTGTTGGA
>NW_006922378.1:850642-851582 GCF_000298275.1 Orycteropus afer afer | reverse complement strand
TTGTCTGCTAAAAGGACTAAAAAATCTGTCCTGGAAGAAGTGCAGCTGGAATGCCCCTTGGAAGCAAGAATGGCCAGATTTCATCTCACCTATTTTGTCATGTTGTCAGAAGGTACCATTTCCTGGAGAAGGATATCATGCTTGGTAAAGTGAAGGGTCAATGAAGAAAGAGAAGGCCCTCAACCATATGGATAGACACAATGGCTGCAATGATGGGCTCAGGTATAGCAAGGATCATGAGGCTGACACAAGACTGGGCAGTGTTCAGTTCTGCCTTGTGCAGGGTCACTATGAGTTGGAGACAACTTGACAACACCTAACAAAAAACAACAACATTCATCATTTTATGTTATCACTTAAGCTTTTGGTGATTTTTCTTGGTTGAAGAGCTTTGAAATTTTATTCACTATTATATAAAAATTTAGGAGTAGCTTTTGTCTCATACCTATAGAGTGAACATATTACACTCCCAGAAAGTAATATCAAGAATACAGTTTTTCTGTACATTTGACATTTTTTTCTTCAAATATGACACATTTGTTCTTCCTTCTTCTGGAAACTTACTCCTTGTTACTCACATCTCTCACATCCAATTGTCAGAGAACATTTTCAGGTGCAAATGGTGTTGACAATCCCAGTTGCATGATTGGTAGGCAAAGCAAGGCATCTTTTGCAACATTTGTCATCAGAGTTTTAGCACACTATCAAATCTATCACTCCCACCCCCCATACTTCTACAATGTTTTCTATTCCCAGCATTAAATTGCTCCAGCTTTAATCTAATTTACTATTACAGAGAAAAAAAAAGATAGGAGGAAAAAAAAATATGTTTTCATTTTAATGGCTGCCATAAAGAAGTGATTATTTCTTCAATTCATAAATGACATCTAGCTCTGCTTGAGAAATGCAATCATTTCCAGGTATAAAGTGTGCTGTAAGA
>NW_006922378.1:821687-823704 GCF_000298275.1 Orycteropus afer afer | reverse complement strand
GCTGGTGAGGATATGGAGAGATTGGGACTCTCATACACTTGCTGGTGGGACTGTCAAATGATACAACCACTGTGGAAAGCAGTATGGTGATTCCTTAAAAAGTTGGAATCAGAAATACCATTTAACCCAGCAATCCCATTACTAGATATATATCCCAAAGAAGTGAGATCCAGGACAAGAACAGATACATGCACATCTATGTTCATCACAGCACTATTTGCAATTGCAAAAAATGGAAATAATCTGAGTGCCCATAAACAGAAGAATGGATAAGCCAACTATGGTACATTCACACAATGGAATATTACACAACCCTAAAAATAATGTAGAATCTATAAAACACCATGTAACATGGATGAACCTGGAGGACATTATGCTGAGTGAAATAAATCAATCACAGAAGGAGAAATATAGTATTAGTTTATTATTGTAAAATGTCAAGGAAAGGTTTATATGTAGAAGGAAATTTTGTTGGTTACCAGGGGTGGGAGGGAACACTGGGGAAAAAACAAAACAAAACAAAACATTGACCCACGCCACTTTAGTTTTGTGTATTTCACTGTATATAAATTATATTTCAAAAATGTGCTTTTTAAAAACTTGCAGTTCCAAGTCTTATAAATGGCACTATATACATGAGGAGTGAGAAAGAGTAGTGTGTGAGGACACCTACAGAGGGGTAGAATTATTAAGCATTCCCATGGAAAATTACTGGAATAATAAGTGGTGGATACATGAAAGGAACAGTCTTTGAATGGACTCATTGATTTCTCTGTCAATCAAGGACGTTGCTATTATTGACAGGATTTATTACCAGAGAAGGAACTGTTATACCACAATTCATTTGACCTACACCCTTCTCATCATTCCAGAGTTCATCTCTCTATTACCCTAATGTTTTTCTCCCATTCTTTCCCTCATGCTTTTTGATTTATCACCCTACTTACATGATTTGTGTCTCTCTTCTATCATTCTTCTTTGTCTTACTCTGCTCAGGACTTATTTCGTTATACATACTCTCTCCTACTCCTTTCTACTCTGTACTTTATTGCTCAAATTCAAATAAGAACTAAGAAAACCTATATAACACACTGACTTTAGTTAATGATAATGCAGAAATATGAGGTGTGATAAATATCTGATAGTAATGTAAGATGCTAGCAATAAAAGAAACTGGGTGTGGTTTATACAGGAGCATTCTGTACTATTTTGTAAATTTTCTGGTAACCTAAAATTATTCTAAAGCAAAACTTATTTAAAACATATTTTCTAAAAGGAAAAAAACAAAACAAAACAAAACAAAGAGAATAGAAACAAAAGTAAAAAGTACATACATATAAAAAGTTGAAAAAAAAAAAAAAACAGTTTGAGGGTTCCTAAAAAACGTTACAGAAATTCCCTGTTGTGTTTGGGTACCATCAATTTAGTTCTGACACATAATGACCTGATGTACAGTAAATCGTTGCTATATTTGGGCTCATTGCTGCAGCACTGGCGTCAATCCATCTCATTGGGGGTCTTCTACTTTTTTCCCTAACCTCTACTAATTAAGCATAATGTCCTTCTCCAGGGATTCGTCCCTTCTAATAACATGTCCAAGTGTGTGAGCTATCATTCTGAAGTCTCACCCTCCATGTTTCTAAGACGACTTCTAGCTGTACTTCTTCCAAGACAGATTTGTTCATTCTTCTGGCTGTCCATTGTATACTTGGTATTCTTCTCCAACATCAGAATTAAAATGTATACATTCTTCTTTGGTCTTCCTTATTCTTTGTATATCTTCTGCATGCATCATGATAAGATGATTGAAAATACCATGATTTGAGATGGGCACACTTTAGTCTCAAAGTCACATCTTTGCTTTAAAACACTTTAAAGAGGCCTTTTGTGGGAGATGTGTCCAGTGCAATATGTCATTTGGTTTCTTGATTGCTGCTTCCATGGGCCTTGGTTGTTGTGTTGTTGTTGTTAGGTGCTGTTGAGTCTTCTCTGATTGATAGAGACTCTGTGAATAGTA
>NW_006922378.1:817457-819396 GCF_000298275.1 Orycteropus afer afer | reverse complement strand
CTGGTCCCCCTCCTTTGAGTACTACTATTATCCAAATTTATGCACCAACCACCAAAGCCAAAAATGAGGAAATTGAAGGTTTTTCCCAACTTCTCAAGTCTGATAATGACCAAACATGCAATTAAGATGTACTGATTATGACTGGTGATTGGAATGTAAAAGTTATAAACAAACAAAAATCACCAGCTTTGAAAAATATGGCTATGGTGATAGAAATGACACTGGAGATCTCATGATAGAATTTTATAAGACCAACTACCTATTCATTGCAAATACCTTTTTTTCAGCAACACAAACAGTGACTGGCTATACACGTGGACTTTACCAGGTGGAGTACATGGGAATTAGATTGATTATATCCATTTAAAGAGGTGATGTAGAAGCTCAATATCTTCAGCCAAAACAAGGCCAGGAGCTGGTTTTGGAACAGATCATCAACTGCTGATATGCAAGTCCAAGATGAAGCTGAAGACAATGAAAACAAATTCATGAGAGCTAAAATATGACCTTCACTATATCCCTCCTGAATTTAGAGACCATCTAAAGAACAGATTTGATGCACTGAGCACCAATGACTGAAAACCAGAGAAATTGTGGGATGACATAAAGGATATCATCCATGAAAGAAGCAAAAGTTCATTAAAAAGACAAGAGATGAAGGAAAGATCAAAATGGATGTCAGAAGAGACTCTAAAACTTTCTCTTGAAAGGAGAGTAGCTAAAGCAAATGTGAGAAATGACAAGATAAAAGAGCTGAACAGGAGATTTCAAAGAGGAGCTCAAGAAGATAGTCAATTATTATAATGAAATGTGCAAAAACATAGAGTTAGAAAATCAAAAGGGAAGAACATGCTTGACATTTCTCAACCTGAAAGAACTGAAGGCAAAAATTCAAGCCTTGAGTAGTGATATTGAAAGATTCTATGGATACAATAGTGAATGATGCAGGAAACATCAAAAGAAGATGGAAGGAATACAAAGAATCATACTGAAAAGAATTGATTGATGTTCATCCATTTCAGGAGGTGGCATATAATCAAGAACCAATGGATTTGAAGAAAGAAGTTAAAGCTACACTGAAGGGGAGGTGGCATATAATCAAGAACCAATGGATTTGAAGGAAGAAGTTAAAGCTACACTGAAGGTATTTGCAAAGAACAAGGCTGCAGGAAGTGATGGAATAACCATTTAGATGTGTCAACTAATAGATGACACACTGGAAGTATTCACTCGTCTATGCCAAAAAATTTGGAAGACAGTTACCTGGTCAACTGACTGGAAGAGAATCATATTTATATCCCACAGAATAAGGAAATTATCAATCAATATCAGTAATATCACATGTAAGTAAAATCTTACTGAAGATAATTCAAAAAGAGTTGCAGCAATATATTGACAGGGAATTTCCAGAAATGCAAGCTGAATTCAGAAGTGAATGTGATATAAGGGATATTATTTCTGACGTCAGATGGATCTTTGCTGAAAGCAAAGAATACCAGAAAAAATGTTTATTTCTGCTTTATTGCCTACACAAATGTATTTGATTGTGTGCAATATAACAAAATATGGATAAAATTGAGAAGAATGGGAATTCCATAACACTTGATTGTGCTCATGAGGAATCTGTACATAGATGAGGAAGCTGTCGCTCAAATAACAAAGGGATACTACGTGGTTTAAAATCAGGAAGGGAGTGTGTCAGGTTCTATCTTTTTATCATACCTATTCAATTTGTATGTTGAGCAAATAATCTGAGAAGCTGGACTATATTAAGTAGAATATGGCAACAGGATTGGAGGAAAACTATTTACAACCTGCAATAAGCAGAGGACACAATTTTGCTTGTTGAAAGTGAGAATGACTTGAAGCACTTACTAGTGCAGATTAAAGACTACAGTCTGCAGTATGGATTACATGAATGTAACACTGGAAGCATTCA
>NW_006922378.1:816353-816859 GCF_000298275.1 Orycteropus afer afer | reverse complement strand
TATTGAACTGCCAGAAACTCAAGCCAGATTCAGAAGGGAATGTAGAATGAGAGTTACCATCGCTGATATCAGATGGATCTTGGGTGAAAGATGTTACCTTTTTGATTGACTATGTAAAGGCATTCAACTGGGTGGATCATAGCAAATCATGGATAGCATTGAGCAGTTTAGGAATTTGAGAACACTTAATTGTGCTCATGCAGAACCTGAGCATAAACCAAGAGGCACTTATTGGAGAGAAAAGGGAATACTGTGTTGTTTAAATTCAGCAAAGTTGTGTTTCAGGTCTGTATTCCTTTAGCAAATAATCAAAGAAGCTGGAATATAAGAAGAAGAATATGGGCATCAGTATTGGAGGAAGACTCATTAACAACCTGTAATATGCAGATGATCCAACCTTGCTTGCTGAAAGCAAAGAGGACTTGAAGCATTTACTGAAAGCATTTACTAAAGCATTGACTGAATGATTTGATGAAGATCAAAGTCTACAGCCTTCAGTATGTTTA
>NW_006922378.1:813565-815927 GCF_000298275.1 Orycteropus afer afer | reverse complement strand
AAGTACAACTTGAATGCTCCTTCAAACCACCAAACCAAACTCACTGCTGTAGAGTTGATTCTGACCCATAGCGACCCTTCCTTGGGTTTCTGAGGCAGTATCTCAATGGAAATAAACTGCCCAGTCTTCCTTCTGAGGAGTGGCTGGGGTTTGAACCACCAGCCTTCTAGTTAGCAGTCAAATGCCTTAGGCACTATGCCATCAGCACTCCCCTGAAAGCTTCTTAGAATGCTCCTTCAAAGTGAGAGTAGTAAGACTTGGTCTCACACATGTTGGACATTTTAACCAGGAGGGATCAATCCCTGAAGAAGGACATCATGTTTGGTAAAATAGAGGGTCAGTGAAAAAGAGGAAGCCCCTCAATGAGATGGATTGACACAGAGACTGCAATGATGAGCTCAAGCATAGCACTATTGTGAGGATGGTGGAGGACCAGAAAGTGTTTCATTCTGCTGTACACAGTACCACTCTGAGTGGGAACTGACTCACTGACACCTGACAAGAACAACAGATTTAATTTTGTAAAAGCAATAATTATAGACAATACCAGCCAATCTATTTTCATAGATCTGTTGTGAAATCAGAGACACAGTACTACATTCATCAGAGCCTTAAATTTATTAGCAGAGCAATTAAACAATCAATTAGGAACAATGAATTATAATTAAGATTGTTGGAGGACATAAATGTCCTTTTTAAGATTTCAACATTCATGTATAAATAGCCATCCTAATTTCAAATTAAATTTACATTGTTTCTGAGTAGGTATTGACTGCTTTTGTTCATTTTGGAAGGCAGTCTCTAAATGGGCTTCAATATCCTGCCTATTGGTAGTCACATCTTTAGCAATGAATGCTATTCCACTGAGTCTCCTTGAAAAGGAAGTTGTGCCTAATCCAAGCTGTGGTATTCTCAATTGCCTCATATGCATGTGAGAGCTGGACAATGAATGAAGAAGACTGAAGAAGAGTTGATGTTTTTGAGTTGTAGTGCTGGTGAAGAATGCTGAAAGTACCATGGTCTGCTGAAAGAACTAACAAATCTGTCCTGGAGGAAGTGTAGCCAGAATGCTCCTTGGAAACAAAGATGGTCAGACTTCATCTCACTTATTTTGGTCATGTCGTCAGAAAGGATCATTCTCTGGAGAAGGATATCATGCTTGGTAAAGTGGAGGGTCAATGAACAAGGGAAGGACCTCAACAAGATGGATTGACATGGTGGCTGCAATGATGGGCTCAGGTATAGCAAGGATCATGGGCTGGCACAGGACTGGGAAGTATTTTGTTCTTTTGTACATAGAGTCACTATGAGTTGACTCAACCGCACCTAACAACAACAATAACAACATTCTCTTGAGTGGAAGAGCTATATCTAGTGACTAATTTCTAACAAGAAGAATATGGTAAAGTAACAGGATGCCATTTTTGAGATTAGTTTATCAAAAGCCATGACTTCCATGTCTCTCTCAACCCTCACTCCGGAGGATGTCAGCTGCCATGTTGGAAGAACTCTCATGGAGAGGTTTATGTGAGAAGGAAGGAAGATGGGGAATCTACTTCTGTAGAGATACCACCTCGGAAACCTAAGGACGGGTTGCTAGGGGTTGAAATAGACTCAATAGCAGCAGTGTGTTTGCTTGTTTTTTGTTTATGTGAGAAGGAACTGATGTCACTGGCTAATAGCCAATGAGGACATAAGGGTTCCTATCAACAGCCCCTTGAATAAGCTTGGAACTGGGGCCTTTCCCAGTTGTGTTTTGACATGACTGCAGCCCATAGCAACACCTTAACTTGTGAACGAGGTGAGCCAACTAAAACATGCCAGGGTCCCTGACTCACAGAAGCTGTAAGAGAAGGCATGTTGTTATGTTTAGCTGCCAAATTTGGGGGTAATAATGCCTAAGGCACTTGACTATTAACCAGAAGGCTGGAGGTTCAAACCCACCAGCCACTCCTTGGAAGGAAGGTTGGGCAATCTATTTTCGTGGTGATACCTCCTCAGAAACCCAAGAAGGGTTGCTATGAGTTGGGGCCGACTTGATGGCACATAACAACAACATGTTATGCAGTAGTAACATGTAACTAAAACAGTAATCAGATTTTTATAGTATACTGTACTCCTTTAAAAAATTAGCCATGTGAGTCCAAATGGTTAACAATTACTTTCAAACAAAGATGAGAATGTAAAGGGCAAGGAAACTAAATTATTTGAAAGGGAAAAACCAAAAATGAGGTAATAAGACTGTTCACCCATTGTGAAGAACGGAGCCAATGTCCCTGAACAACGTGTGTAGAAATTGTTGAATGGAAACTAAACTGCTGTCTAAACCTTCACTAAAAATAAACTCAAATATTATTTTAAA
>NW_006922378.1:810172-812880 GCF_000298275.1 Orycteropus afer afer | reverse complement strand
GCTGCTAACCAGAAGGTCTACAGTTCAAACCCACCAGCCACTCAGTAGAAGAGAGATTGGGTAGTCTGCTTCCATAAAGATTTATAGCTTTGGGAACCCAATGGGGGTCGCTATGAGTCAGAATTGGCCATGAGTTTGTTTTTGGTTTTTATTAAGACTCAGAGGGAGGACCCAAAATGAAATACAATTTACAATAATTTCAAATGTCAAAATGTAATCTGGTTGCTCATCCGAATAGTGTTCAAAACTGCTCCCTCCCCTGGGCTCCTTTTTTTCTATACAAATATGACCCATTCCCTACACAGCTATTTTCTTGTCTATTATTGTTTGCTCATATTCTTCATATGCACAGATCGATTTTCACATCTTCTCACACTCATTTTGCTTCTTTTGGCATGTGTTCCCTTTCTTGCCATATGCAACCATGCTTGCAACATTTCCAGACCCTAGATAAAGTTTAAAATATATCCTTCCCTGTACTTTGTATTTCTATACTTTTGGAATTTGGCATACATTTTCCCCATCAAAATCCGACTGATCTTCTTTCTCTCTCTCTCTCTTTTTTTTTTTTTTTTTCTGTCAGCTAATTAATTTCAAAGAGGCATTTCCTTCTACTTTTATCATTTTTGGCCTAACTCTGAGTTTAGAGAACACAGATATGCAGCCATGTATCACACAAATCTCTTTGAAGTACTAGTGTGGGACATAACTAACAGACAGGTGATGTGTTCATGGACAACTGGATTGGATCAGAAAGTTCTGATCTTGGCTTTTCAGCCATGGGATGTTCCTCTGCTCCAGAAAGATATGCAGCAAGTGCCCATTTACTGCCCTAGGAATGAAGGCTTGTCTTGTATGGGATCTGATTTAATTTGTGCTTCACAGAATGTTCCTTGCAGTGCCTGCCTAAAAACTGACATTTTATTTCCTAATGTATCTGATGGCTCACTATGGACATAACAGTTATCTTATTGCATAAATCATCCTAACTCTCACGGACACAGAAATTCAGACAACAGAATATGCTTTACAAAAACTGAAGTACAAGCCAACTTAAATTGTTGGTCAAATCCTTTTATAGATTTAGGTCAATTATGATTCCCATCACAAATCCCTTAGTCATTATACTCATATTGATCTCAACTTCTCTCATCTCTTGAAGCATTAGTTCTCTTTCTCATTTTAGTTCTTAATTATACACTTGCACCTAGCCTGGAAAACTACTCTTTCTTTCCTCTGCCTGATGAACACCATTGTTATTAAGGACTCATGGTGAGCATCACTTCCTCCTTGAAGCCATCGCTGACTGCTTATACCCTCTGCCATTCAAAGGAGTGAATGGGTGCCTCCTTGACACTGCTCCCATAGCATCATCTGTATAGCAGAACAGAGAATGTGTCACTCTGCTTCATAACATATCTACATTCTCTTACTCCCCACTGAAGAGTGAGCTCCTTTACAGCAGACATTTCATCATGTTCAACTGTATCTCAGGAACACCTATAACAATATCAAGGAAATAAAAATAGACAATATGTGTTTGATGAAATAATAAATAAATGAACAAATCTTGCATTGTTACATGATTCAGATGATTAGCTATGAGTATAAATTAATTAATAACATATATCAAGTAATCAATTAATTGTGTGTATCAACTAATCAATTATAATGTATATAAAATGTATATAAATTAAATAATTAAATGAAATTATTATATAAATTAAAATGTATGTAAAATTATGGTATTAGTCAATGCAACTATTAATCATTTACCATAATTTGTTAATAATTATATTTATCAATTTTGGGCATTGCATCGATTGGTGATGAGTATAAACTAACGAGTATATGCCCTATTTATTCCTTGTGAATAAATAGAAGAAAAAAGTAGATTCAAAGATGCATACATGGGCTCTCTTATTTAAATGAGGGAAGAAATATGGTTTTATCTGAAATATTTTTGTTTTTGTTGTTGTTATGTGCTCTCGAGTCACCTCCAACTCAGAGTGATGCTATGTACAACAGAATGAAACACTGCCCCTTCCTGTGCCAGCTTCACAGTCCTTGCTATACCTGAGTCCATCGTGGTAGCCTCTTTGGGGGCCTTCCCCTTTATCAACGACCCTCCAATTTACCAGAATGACATCCTTCTCCAGGGAATGGTCCCTCTGACAACATGACCAAAGTAGATGACACGAAGTCTGGCCATTCTCGCTTCCAAGGAGCATTCTGGCTACACTTCTTCCAGGACAGATTTGTTAGTTCTTTTAGCAGTCTGTGGTACTTTGAGTATCCTTCACCAACACCACAATTCAAAAACATCAACTCTTCTTCAGTCTTCCTTAATCATTGTCCAGCTCCCACATACATATGAGGTGATTGAGTTAGCTGCACCTTAGTGTTCAAGGATGACACTCTTTTGCTCTTTAGTACTTGAAAGAGGTCTTTTGCAGCAGATTTGCCCAATGTAATATGTCATTAGATGTCTTGAGTGCTTCCATTGGTGCTGATTCTGGAACCAAATAATAGAAATTTTTAACAACTTCAGTCTTTTTCTCCATTTATTGTGATGCTGCCCATTGGTGGCGTAGTGCATAAGCCATATGACTGCTACCCAGAAGGCTGGTGGTTCAATCCCAGCAGCCTCTCCTCTGAAGGAAAATCAGGCAATATACTTCCGTAATGATACCCCCTCAGAAAACCAA
>NW_006922378.1:806759-807772 GCF_000298275.1 Orycteropus afer afer | reverse complement strand
ATCAGACAGTGTTTCACTGGTTTCATAAAGTTTTTACTGGACGATTGTTTGAGAAGTGGATGGCCTCTTCCTTCTTCTGAGTCTCTCTTAGTCTGGAAGCTCTGCTGAGACCTGTCCACTATGGATAACCCTGCTGGAATTTGAAACACTGGTGGCATAGCCTCCAGCCTCACAGCAACATGCAAACCACCACAGTGCAACAAATGGGCAGACAAGATTTTCTCCCTTGTTATTGTTATGTACTGTTGAGTTGGATGTGACTCATAGCAACCCCTCCTTGGGTTTCTGAGGAAGTATCATTACAGATGTAGATTGTCCAACCTTCCTTCCAAGGAATGGCTGGTGGGTTTGAACTATTGTTCACTTCCTGGTCTCCCTCAGACTTTCCAAACCATCGCTGCCAGCCTACTTCCTGGTCTGTCTCCCTCAGCTTCTCTGAACTGCCATTCCTGTCCCATCTCCTGGTCTGTCACCCTCTTTATATTTTTAAGAAATAGAATTAATTGAACTTTAAGGATAATAGAAAACAAAATAAGAGAGAAATTATTGGGAAGCAAAATATATCCAGCATTTTAATACTTGAAGTTTGAATCTTTGCTTTATGTATTTTTCATGTAATTATTATCATGCTTTGAATTTTATTTCTCTAATCTTCATTAATATATTTTATAGATTTTATAACATAAAGCATACATACAAGAACTGATGGTATTTTTGGAAGAATTCCAAGCTGCACTGAAGGCATTGATAAAAGAAGAAACAAGGCTCCAGGAATTGATGGAATACCAGTTGAGAAGTTTCAACAAAGAGATACAATGCAAGAAGCACTCACTTGCCTATGCCAAGAAATTTGGAAGACAACTACCTGGTTAATAGATGGGAAGGGATCTATATGCATGTCTATTTTAAAGAAAGGTTGTTGTTAAGTGCTGTTCATCCAATTCCAAATCTTAGCAATCTTATTTACAACAGACTGAAACACTGCCCAGTACTGCTCCATCCTCACAATCTTT
>NW_006922378.1:789956-803174 GCF_000298275.1 Orycteropus afer afer | reverse complement strand
AGAGGCTAGCCACTTCCCAAAAAATTTGCCTATGAAAATTGCATGAATAGAAATGAAACACTCTCTGATATAACACTGGAAAACTTTATGAATAGCCATGAAACATTGTCTGCTACATGTCAGAAGGTGAGCTCCTCAGGTCATAAGTTGTTCAAAGTAGGACTGGGGAAAGAGCTGCCTTCTCAAAATAGAGTAGACCTTAATGATGTGGATGGCATGAAGCTCTTAGGACCTCCATTTTCTCATGTGGCAGGATTCAATATGGAAAGAAATAGCTGCATACATCCATTAATAATTAGAAGCTGGAATGCATGAAATAAGAAAGTAGAAAAAAAAATGAAAGCTGCCAAAAATGAAATGAAAGGCATAAAGATCAATATCCTAGGAATAAGTGAGCTGAAATGGACTGGTTTTGGCCATTTTGAATCAGACAACCATATGATCTACTATGCTGGGAATGACAAATGAAAGAGGAATGACATAATATTCATCATCATCACAAATAATGGTTCAAGATCTAACCTGAAGCACAATGTTGTCAGTGATAGCCCACAAGGAAGATCAATTAATACTACTATTACTCAAATTTTCTCACCAAGCACTAAAGCCAAAGACAAGGGAATTGAAGATTTTTACCAACTTCTGGAGTCTGAATTTGATCAAATTTGCAATCAATGTGTATTGATTATTTCTGGTGACTGGAATTTCAAAGTTTAAAACAAAGAAGAATCACTGGTATTTGGAAAATATGGTCTTGATGATAAAAGTGCCACCAGAAATTGTATGCTAGAATTTTGCAAGACCAACAATTATTCATCGCAAATACCTTTGTTCAACAACATAAATAGAAAATATACGTGTGCATTTCACCAGATGGAATTCACAGGAATCAGATCAACTATATATGTGGAAAGAAGTAATAGAGAATCTCATGTATTCAGCCAAAACAAGTCCAGGAGCTGACGTGGAACAGACCATAATTGCTCATATGCAAATTCAAGTTGAAGCTGAAGAAAATTAAAACAAGTCCATGAGAGTCAAAATATGACTTTGATTATATATGCCCTGAATTTAGAGATCATCTAAAGAATAGATTTGATGCATTTCGAACACCAAAAACTGAAAACCAGATGAATTGTGGGATGATGTCAATGACATCATCCATGAAGAAAGCAAAAGGTCATCAAGAAGACAGGAAATGAAGAAAAGACCAAAATGGATGTCAGAAGAGACTTTGAAACTTGTCTTTGAATGGAGAGTAGCTAAAGCAAATGGAAGAAATGGCAAAATAAAAGAGCTGAACAGAAGAGCTGAACAAAGAGCAGTTGAAGAAGACAAAGTCAATTATTAGAATGAAATATGCAAACATTAGTAGAGTTAGACAACCAAAAGGGAGGAACATGTTTGACATTTCTCAAGATCAAAGAACTGAAGACAAAATTCAAGGCTTTAGTTGCAATACTGGAAGATACTATGGGCAAAATAGCTGGACAATGAATAAGGAAGACCAAAGGAGAATTGATCGTTTTGAGATGTGGTGCTGGTGAAGAATGCTGAAAATACCATAGACTACTAAAGATCTAACAAATCTGTATTGAAGTAAGTGCAGCCAGAATGCTCCTTGGAAGTGAAAATGGCCAGACTTGTGTGTCTCACCTACTTTGTTCATGCTGTCAGAAGGGACGATTCCCTGGAGAATGATGTCATGCATGGTAAGGTGGAGGGTCGATGAAGGAGGAGAAAGCCCTCAACGAGATGGATTGACACAGTGGTTGCAATGATGGGCTCAAGTAGAGCAGGAATTGTGGAGCTGGCGTGGGACCAGGCGGTGTTTTGTTCTGCTGTGCATAGGGTCTCTGTGAGTCAGAGATGACTGGGAGGCACCTAACAGCAAGAACAAATGAGCAAAATATTGAAAAATTCAAAAGATGATGGAAAAAATGCACCATCACTGTAGACAAAAGGAATTGATCTGTGTTTAACAATTTTAGAAGGTGGAATATAATTAAGAACTAATGGTATTGAAGGAAGAATTCAAAGTTGCACTGAAGGAATGTACAAAGAACAAAGCTCCAAGAATTAATGGAATACCTATTGATATATTTTATCAAATGGATGCTGCCCTGAAGGCACTTGATCTTCTATGCCAAGAAATTTGGAGGACACTTACCTGACCAATTGACTGGAAAAGAGCCATATTTGTACTCATTCCAAAGAAAAGTGACCCAACAGAATGCAGAAATTATAGAACAATATCAGAAATACCACACACAAGTAAAATTTTGCTGACGATAATTCAAAAACAGTCATAGCAATAGATTGACAGAAAACTTCCAGAAATGCAAGCAGGATTCTGAACAGGATGTGACATCTGGGATATCATTGTTGATGTCAGATGGATCTTAGATAAAAGCAAAGAATACCAGAAAGATGTTTACTTGTGTTTATTAACTATGCAAATGCATTTAACTATATGGATCATAACAAATTATGAATAATATTTGGAAGAATAGGAATTCCATAGAATTTAATTGTACTTATGAAGAACATATATGTTCAACCAGGAGGCTGTCATTCAAACAGAACAAGGGGATACTGCATGGTTTAAGATTTGGAAGGAAGTGCATCAGGGTTGCATCCTTTCACCATACTTATTCAATCTGCATACTGAACAAATAATATGAGAAGCTAGACTATAAAAAGAAGAATGTGGCACCAGAATTGGTGGAAGACTCATCAACAGCCTGAGATATGCAGATAATAAAACCTTGCTTGCTGGAAGTGAGGATGACTTGAAGCTCTTACTGGTGAAGAGTAAACACTATAGTCTGCGGTATGGATTATATCTCAACATAAAGAAACTCACAACTGAACCAATAAGTAGCACCATGATAAATGGAGAAAAGAGTGAAGTTGTCAAAGATTTCATGTTACTTGGATCCACAATCAACACCAATGGAAGCAGCAATCATATTGCACTGGGTAAATCTGCTGCCAAGGACCTCCTTATGGTGCTGACGAGCAAATATGAATCTTTGAAGAGTAAGGGATGCCTAACCCAAGCCATGATATTTTCAATTGTTTCATATGTGTGTGAAAGCTAGACATTGAATATGGAAGACTGCAGAGAAGTTGATACTTTTGAGTTGTGATGTTGACAAAGAGTACTGAAAGTACCATGGACTGACTTATAGAACAATATCAGTAATACCACACACAACCAAAACTGTCCTGAAAGAAGTGATACTGAAATGCTTCTTGGAAGTGAGAATGACCAGATTTTGTCTCACCTACTTTGGTCCTGTTGCCAGAAAGGACCATTCCATGGAGTGCAATATCATGCTTGGTAAAGTGGAGCATCATCGAAAAAGGGGAAAGTGGATCAATGCAGTGGTTGCAACGACGGGCTCTGATGTAGTAAGGATTGTGAGGATGGTGCATAACCGAGGAATATTTTGTTGTTTTACGTAGAGTCACTAAGATTCTGAGCTGACTCAACAGCCCCTAACAACAATAACAACATATGAAACAATGTTCCATTGCTGTTCATAAGTTTTCAATATCCAATTCCTTCAGAAGTTGATCACTACGTCACTCTTCCTAGTCTGTCTTCGTCTTGAAGCTCCACTGAAACCAGGCCACCACGAATCACCTTTCTTGTATTTAAAATACCAGTAGTATAGCTTCCAGCATCACTGCAACATTAAGTCATCAGAGGACAACAAACTGACAGTCATGTGATGGAAATAAGATTATCCAATAGAATGCAGAAATTATCAAAGAATATCATTAACATCACATGCAAGTAAAATTTTGCTGAAAATAATTTTAAAAATGGTCACAGCTGTACACCAGCAGGGACCTGCCAGAAAAATTTAAGTCAGATTCAGAATATTTGGAACAAAGGATATCATTGCTGATGGCAGATGGATCTTGGCTGAAAGCAAAAAATACCAGAAAGATGTTTGCCTGTTTTTTTATTGTCTATGCAATGGTATTCAACAGTGTGAATCATAAAAATTATGGATAACGTTGAGAAGAAGAGGAATTTCTGAATAAATAATTGTGCTCATTTGGAACCTGAGCATAGATCAAGAGGCAGTTGTTGCAACAAAATAAGGAGATATTGTGTGATTTAAAATCAGGAATGGTGTGTGTCAGGGTGGTATCCTTTTACTATACTTATTCAATGTTCGTGCTAAGCAAATGATTTGAGAAGCTGACTTATATGAAGAAAACACCATCAAGTTTGGTAGAAGACTCATTAACCATCTATGATATGCAGATGACACAACCTTATTTGCTGAAAGTAAGCATTTGAAGGACCTACTGATGAAGATCAAAGACTACAACATTCCATATGGATTATGCCTCAACATAATGAAGACAAAAATCCTCCCAACTGGACGAACAAGCAACATCGTAGTAAACTGAAAAAAGAATGAATCTGTTAAGGTTTTTATTTTATTAATATCCATAATCTTTGTCCATGAAAGCAACAGTCAAGAAATCAAACAACATATTCCATTGGGTAAATCTGCTGCAAAAGACCTCTTTAAAGTGTTAAAAAGTAAATATATCTCTTTGAGGATAAGTTGTACCTGACTCACACTATGGTATTTTGAACTACTTAATATGCAAGAGAAAGTTGGATATTGAATAAGGAAAACAGAAAAAGAATTGATGCATTTGAATTATGGCTTTGGTGAAGAACATTAAATATGACACGGAATCCCAGAATACTCCTTAGGAGCGAGGAGAGAGAGACTTTGTTTTGCTTACTGTGGACATGTCATCAGGTGGGGCCAATCACTGGGGAAGGATATGATGTTTGTTACAATGGAGAGTTATTGAAAAAGAAGAGCACCTTCAATGAGATAGATTGAGACTGTGGCTCCAACAATTTGCTCAATAAAAGGACTGTGAGGATGGAAAGGACTGGACAACTTTTCTTCTGGTATACATAAGATTACTATGAGTTACAGCCGACCTGACGACACCAAAAAACAACAGCATAGCCAAAATTGCCTTCACTATTCTCTGCCAGAATTTCAATGTGTCAATTCTTCAGTGTCCCCTTTTCATTGCTCAGCTTCTGCACACATACAAGGCGATTGAAAAGATCATGGCTGGGGTCAGGTGCACCTGAGTCTTCAAGTGACATCTTGGAGATCTTTTGCAGAAGATTTTCCCAATACAATATGTCCTTTAAGTTTTTGATTGCTGCTTTCATGGGATATGATTGTTGATCCAAGAAAAATGAAATAATCGACATCTTCAATTTCTTCACCATTTATCATGATATTGTTTGTTGATCCAGTTTTAAGTGTTTTTACTTTCTTTATGTTTAAGTGTACTCAATATAAGAAGCTATCACAATTTAACCTATTGAAACCCAGTAGTTATAAAACATATCCAAATAATACAAAGTGCAGTTTATTTAGCTTGCTGTAGCAAGAGAGTATGCTCACTATAGGAATGTGGAGGTCTCAGTAAAAGTTTTATTAAAAACAAAACACTGCTATAGAGTTGATTTCAACTCATAGCCACACTATAGAACAGGGTAGAATTGCCCCATAGGGTTTCCAAGGGTGTAATTACTCACTGAAGCAGACTGTCTCATCTTTCTCCCACTGTATGGATGGTGGGTTCAATCCACCAACTTTTGGTTAGCAGCCAAATTTTTTAATGGCTATTTCACCGGAGCTCCTTTAAGGGTTTATGGGAGAGATTTATTCAAGGATTTGGGCCTATGTAGATGATTTTATGCAAGATTTAAAGAGAACCAGGTCAATTTTGGGTTTCTGAGGAGGTAAATCTTTTTGGAAGTAGATTGCCCAGTTTTCCTTCTGTGGAGTGGAAGCAGAACCTTTTGCTTAGCAGTCAAATACCTTAGGCACTGCACCACCAGAGCTCCTTTGCTAGCCTAAAGAGGGGGATAATTAGTTGACTTTGTGGTGGGCAGAGTGTCAATGTCTCTGTTTTGTTTCAAACATGGTCACCATCATGCATTGGTTGACAGCTATTGATGTTTTATATATGTTGTTTATCATAGTTTAACTATAACTCCCTGCTGCAAGCATCACTTTTCACCTTCTGAACCTGTTTAATGACAGTTGTACATTTAGTTCTTTCTATTTTTTCAATTTTATTTTGTGGTATGTTGGGCATGATTATAAATATAATGATTGATTGATTGGATCTCAGAAATGACGTAGACTAGATAAGTAGTCATTTCTTCTCTGGTCCTTCTGTTTATACTGACATTATTTTCTTGCAAAATTGCCATGTACCAGTTTGAATTATCAATATCCAAAACCCACTGCCAGCAAGTCAATCCCATCTTATAATGACCCTATAGTACAGAGTAGAAGTGCCCCATAGGGTTTAATCATTATGGAAGCTGACTTCCTCATCTATCTTCCACGGAGCAGTTGGTGAGTTCAAACTGCCGACTTTTTGGTTAGCAGGCAAAAACTTGACTGCTCACCAGAAGGCTGGCGGTTCAAACCCACCAGCCACTCCTCGGAAGGAAGGTTGGGCAATCCTACTTCCGTAGTGATACTGCCTCGGAAACCCAAGGAGGGATAGCTATGAGTCAGGGCTGACTCGACGGCACATAACAACAACAACAACAAGGCAAAAACTTTAACTACTGCACCACCAGAGCTCCCGAATTATCAACAGTATTATATAATACAAGGCCATCTTCATTATTGTAAATTGCATATTTTAAAAAGTGATTATTCTATAGGCAAGAATGGAATCCCATTTTTAACATAATTTGTGTGTCTGTGATTATTTGTGATGTTAATTTTTTTCATGTGTCTTTATTGGTTGTATTTGCACCCTCTGAATTATCTGTTCAATTATTTTCCAGTTTAGGCCTTATATTTCTTATTGAATCTGTATTAAATATCCAAGTAATAAGCTGAGAATAATTTTTAGAATCTAGTTTTAAAATAGTTTGAGTCTATTAAAACTTTTGTACAGTCCAATTGGTCAACATTTTTCCTTTATGTTTTACCATATGCTTTATATTTTTAAACATCCTTCCAACTGCATAAGTTGGACAGTATGAATAGCTATTTATCTAGCCAGCTATTTATATGTAAAAGTTTCTGTAAAATGTTTAATTTTTCAATCCACCTGAGTTTATTTTGGGGCATGATAAAAATGCAACATGAAGATGTTGCTAATATAAATAAGAGCATTCAACCTTTAGGACTGCTTTGCATATAACTATTGAGATTAAGATGGAATATTTGATATTCTCACAAGTGGCATTTGTTTTGTTTCTCTTGTGCACTCTGACAGAATATATCACAGGTGCATGGCTTGAACAAACAAGAATTTATTCACTTACAGTTCAGGAGGCTAGAAGTCCAAATTCAAAGTGCCAGCTCTAGGGGCTGCCTGGAAGCCCCTCCACCTTCGGCTTCAGTTCTGCCTCTTGCTCCCGGCCCACTCATGCTGGAGGCTTCTCTTAACTCAAGCAGCTGCTGGCTGCTGAGGCTGACAAACCCAAGGTTAACAGGTAAAATGGCACAGTCCCAAAATTATGAAGCAACATGGCAGGCCACTAATTGAAGTCCATTAACAGTCCCAAGCTTGGCAGACAACATGGCAGGCTGCTGAATGAAGACTTGGCTACATGCAGGGTCCAAGTGTGCCAAAAAGCTCAGAGACCTTTGTCAAAGTTGACTTCTTGTATACTGGGAGCAGACCACATCCCTAAGGCCGCTACTCAGCTGCTCACCGTAGATTCCAACATGGAGCTGATTACCAGTCTCATCATGGGGAATAACTATATCAAGCTGTTAGCCACTCAAAACCAGGCCCAGCAAAGCTAACACATATCCTTAACTACCACAGTGTTTTGCTAGACAACATATTTAATTAACTTCATGGCAAAATTTCAATTATTGGCAGAATTTACATCAATAGAAATTGTAAGTGAATGAATAAGGAGAAAAAAATAAATCGTTTTAATCATACAACAACAGGCAAGGTAAAATTTTTGAGCAACATGCTATTCTATAAAATCAGTGCATTTGAGTATTCAGAATGGGGTAACTTATTTTACTTTAAGCTGCTAAATTGTGATGAGTTGTTACATAGCAATAGAAAATAAATACGGTCCCATTTTCCAAACTATTTCTGGCTGAAACTTCATTTGAAAACAAAGGAGTCTTTTGGAGAGAAAATGATGTGGTGATGATGTGTGTATTTAAATTTTCATTTTATGAAATCTTGATTTTAAGTGACAATGATAAAGTTCCAGATCCCAAGTATGTTCTCATAAATGCTTTATTGAATGACGATCCATAGCCAGATAAGAATTTCTAGTATAAATATTTCCATTTTACACATTTTTGCAAAATTGACTTACAAGGTTAAGAAAAGAAACTAAAAAACAAAACAAAAATCCAACTCATTGCCCTCACGTGGATTCTGATTCATAGCAGTCCAGAGGAGAACTGCCCCATAGCATTTCCAAGACTGTAATCTTTTTATCTTTAAGGAAGCACACTGTCACATTTCTCCTGTGGAGTGCCTGGTGGGTTCAAACAACTGACCTTTTAGTTAATAGCTGCGCACTTTAACTGCTGCACCAGTAAGGGGGGGGGCACTGCTTTTGAATCAATTCCAACTCATAGTGATGCTCATTAGGTTTCCAAGGATGCAAATCTTAGGGCTTTAGAAATAAAAAGACACCCCTAAAATGACCTAGAGTATTTTTCTCCATATCAATTATTGTGCAGTGATGTTACAAAAAGGAAATGTTCTCAATAATAAAAAAAATAGATATTTAAAATGGTTGCTCAGGCTTTATATTAAAATTTTAATGATTATTTTAAATATACAAGTGTCAAATATTATTTCAAAAATTAAAACCTCCCATCCTTGTGTGTCCATATCAACACATGCATACAATGAAACCTGTGAGAGTCTGTACTCATGGGACTGCCTTGTTTTTCCGGGTCTTGCAAGTTTTCCGCCTTTGACAAGATGAAGTCTTATGATTTTTCTGTCACTCATTTTAGTGGAAAATATTTGAGGTTTCCTTCTCTGACAGATTTCTGCCTTACATAGTTCTCAGCTTGTGTGGATGCAATTTTATAAGTTAAGCACATATATTTTTAAAATCTGTGATAATTTCAGCAACATAGACACTTGCTTTCCTCTGGTTCAGAAGGCTGAGTCCCACCAGAATTCTTCGCTCTGACTATGACATGCTTTGTTCACTCACGGACAATCTGGTAACGTCAATCAAACCTGACTGCCAGCAACTGCAGCCATTATCTTATCCAGTGCTTCCCCTGTAATTATTTTTCAAGTCATTTCCAGAGTGCTTCATAAAACACTTTTAGTGCCACTATCTGCAAACAGACAACAAATGAATTCCACTTTCAAGGGTTTTAAAGAAATATAGCTTGAGGAAATAGGTATTTTGGGGCTTTTATTTGTATTAGAGACCTAAAATAGAGTGCTTTTTTTTTTTCCCCCTTTAAGGAATAAGAGGTAAAATAAAACAAACCAAAAAAAAAAAAAAATCCTATAATCCTCCTTCTCACATATGCTGCAACTTTCATGTCTGTTTTGCCATCATCTGTTTCATTAACATCATGATTAATGAAAGCCAGCCAAATTTCAAATACCTTGAAAACTGGCCAATGTCTACTCTTTGGAGACTACATGGAAAATAAATAACATTATAAACAGGGTAATCCAGGCCTTTGAAGTCTTTAAAGACACCATCCCTGTGATCTTTGGATCCCACTGCTGGGGAAGCGGGGACAGCATTTCTTATTTCTGGCGTTACTGATGACAGCACAGCAAGGGAAAGAAAGCATGAATTTCGGAGAGGAGCCTTAGGACACAGGTCTCCTGCTGCTCTCCCCAGCTCCTTGCTCTGCACAGCTGCCTGCTCAGCTGGGGGCTTTAAATCAGCACTGTGAGACAAGACAGATAGGACCGGCTTGCATTTTCCTCACTATGAGAAAAAGGTAATGTTCCATTAACACTTCAGCCTTCTGCTTTCCAACCGAGTTTTTCCTGTCCTCGTCTGTCTGTTTGTTTTGCTTCGGATTTCTTTCCTATTTCGTGGAAGAAAATGCCTAAACTAAAAATGTCTTTTTGTTGGCAGTTATGAAAGGAGGATACTGAACCTTCCATGGCTTCACTGACATCAGTAAGTGTTGGAGGAATTACAATGCTTTACAAAACGTGTTCATTCATAACCAGCATATTGGCACCACGTTATGCTCCCCTTGTTAAGTTTGCATGCAAAATAGTGAAAAGATGACAACCAAAAAGCGGAGCCTAACTTTAAAAAAAAATTTCAATCAAAGCAATATCTGATTTGTTGCAAATATATATTCCTCCTGCATCTGTGTTATCGAATTGTGTGTACTATGGAGCTAACAGTGAAGGTTAAGCTTTGCCTGAAGGCTGGTGAGAGTATTAAGAAGAAAAAGGTTGACTTCAATAACGCAATATTTAAAATCTTCCAGTCATAATTTTATTATTGCCATTTTTAAAAAATTTGTTACAAATATATATGCGAAATTGTACAGATACAAATTAATAAAGAAGCACGATTTATACGATCTTGTTCTTCAAATTGTGGTTTGATTCTGCTTTCTAAGAGAGAAATTCCCTAGTGTTTTCAGACTATTCTCTATTTATTTATTTATTTTACTTTTTGGGAACAATTTTAAAATCCCTAAATGATCTGAGAAAAAGAGAGCTTCATGAAGTGTACATGTACATGGGTGTGTATACGGGAGTGCATGTTTAACTGGCTTGGATCTTATGAGTTTCCTCTCAGGTTTTCATGAGGTTCTGGTTGGGAATGTGAAGCCTTTTGAATTTGAACAACATTCCTCAGAACAAATTTCAAGAGTTGAACATTCAGTGGAAGCATGTTAACATAGTTTCTTTGAATGATTCCAAGCAAATGATTGATTGCTGAAATTTCAGTCATCACTCAACATGAAATCAGTTCAGTGATTCATTTTGCAAACATTTGTTATATGCCAGGCACTGGGCTTGGCGATGGAGACACCCAGACAAGCATATGATTCTCTTTCTCACAACATTTCGAGTCTATTCCTCGTGATCAATGAGCTATTTTTTGAAACAAGATCTGACATTTAACTCACTCACTGTATAATCCATTTTACAGTAGAGTTTTGCAGAATTTATTTAATTCCACCTCAAAGTCAAATCAGATTTGTTACTAGAAAACTGGCCTAAAAAAGTTGAGTTTTTACTTATGCAGGCAACAAGTATGTATCGAATGATTATTTTATACCAAGCACTGTTCTAGATAGTGTGGATACAGCAGTGAAAAAGACAGTCTCTACTACTCTGGAACATCCATGGTAGCAGGGGCAGGGGCCCAGGAGTGACATGCTCCTTTTACCTTTGTTTTGTAGAAGGTTAGAGGAGAAAGGAGGATGGGAAAATTGTACCCGCTAATGTGATTCTATGGCACTTTTTTCAGCACACTTGGTTTTTACACTGTAAGATACTGACCTGAAGGAAAAGAAACAAGTTCTGCAAATATTCACTTCCACAATGCTGGGGAGATGATTTCAAATGTGAGGAATGAATTCCTTGTAATAATATACCCACTGCCATCAAGTCAATTCCAACTCATAGGAACCCTATAGGACATAGTAGAACAGTCCCACAGGGTTTTCAAGGTTGTAAGTCTTTATGGAAGCAGATTGCTTCATCTTTCTTCTATGGGGTGGCTAGAGAGTTAAAACCACCTGCCTTCTGGTTAGCAGCCAATGTTTCAGCCACTACTGCACCAGAGCTCCCTTTTCATATTATAATCCATCTCAATTTTGAGTTAAGAAGAGTATATAAAATTTTTTTATACTGTGAATACAGTGTAGCTGTTTTGAATTTTCAGAAATTCATATGTGGCTCAAAGTTTCTTAGCAATAATTTTCCTAGTGCTATCTCCTCATGTGCCAATTGGCAAGGCATGGCGGTTCTTCATATCTACTAAAATTGCTACCTCCTGTCTGTGGTCTGTTTTCTTACTAGGATTCCACCATGGAAAATACTTGAAACACTTATTACGTGGCTTTCTTTCTCATTTTATGTACTTATTTATTTATTTAGTTTAAGTTCTTAGTGGAAAAAATATTCCCTACATCCTTCCTTCTTTCCTCCCTACTTTCATTCCTTGCTTTCTTACATTCCTGCTTCCTTCCTTTGCAGATTCATCTACCATTCATCCATCCATTCATCCATCATCTATCTGTCTGTCTATCTAGCATTTATAGTATGTATCTATCTTCATAGCTCATCCTTTGATATTTCAATTCCCATTCCCCATGGCCACCTCTGCTATAACAGTTTCAAAACTAAGTTTCCATGTTCCCAGTCACCTTTGCCACAGAGATTGGCCACATTCTTCAATTCTGGACAATGATGCATGAACATATGCTAAGAGCTCTGTGAAACAGTTTGCTTTAACTGATAGAAGAGAGACGTGGCTGGCATAGCTCCCTCTTCTTTCTTGATGGCAGACTGGGACGTTGAAAGCTACTGCAACCATATTGTGACCATGAGGAGGCAAAATTGAAGAATTTTTAAAGAATTTTAGAAATGCCATCCCTGACCTTATCAAGCCACTGAACCAACGTCAGATGCCTGCCTCAAGATTTCATGTTATGTCAGAAAAATAAGCCAGTATTTATTCAACCATTCTACGTGATGTTTTTCTGTTACTTTCAGCTGGAAGTGTTTCTAACTGATGCCATGTGAATACCTGCATAAATAATTTATTAGAGACTGCTGAAAGTTCAGCATGATGTTATGAAAGAAAGCACTTAAAGTGAAGGCAAATGAAATTCTTGCCTTCAAGGAACTCCCAATGAACTTTTTATATAGTAACAAAATAAAAATCAAAAAACTTTCTGATTCTAGTTCCAGGTCTACAATTAACCTACATGGACATGAGTTCTATGGTTTCCTGGTGTTTGTTTCCTTACATGTAGAACAGGGAATGCAGTATGGCTAACATCCACTGCTGATGTGTGTTCCTGAGTACATTGTGATCGAATGTGTTTCAAAGCTATGGGCTTTTAACACTAACTGTTGAATGATATTTTAAAATCTGTACTTCATGAATATTTTGCTTGTAAAAGAAGCCATCACACTGTTACTGTTTATGAACTTTTGCTCTGGGAT
>NW_006922378.1:764530-789386 GCF_000298275.1 Orycteropus afer afer | reverse complement strand
ATAAGCAAGTTACTAATTTCATATCTATTTTATTTGTCCACCCCGTTGTGACTTACAAGAAGCCTGTGTAAGCTGACCACCTGCTGATTCCCACAATCAAAGCTAGTTTTGGCCATGGTGTGTTGATACTTCCCTCTGATATGTAATGTGGTTGCTATTAGAAACCGAAATGTGGAAAGAAGCTATTACTAGAAATAGCAAATAAGTGAAATAGAATGCACAGAAAAGAGAATTGTCCGCAAACCTAGAGTTTTAACACAGAAAAGAAAGAATGTTGCACACACATGTGTGGGTGCATGTGTGTGTGTGCCTATGTGTGTGCATATGTACACACAGAGGTAGGCATGTGGAGTAATTAGGGAAGCAGAATAAAAATGCATCAAAATAGAAGGTGTACCCTTTTCATAATGTGTGGAAACTATTGTTTTCTGGGAATATGCAGCCTGTGTGCTAGAGAGCAATCTGCTTTGTAAAAATGAGGGGTTCTTGCTTTTTCTAAAATCAGGTAGCATCTCTGGGTAGGAGTGCAATACAAAACAAACAGATACATTTTCTCTACAGGCTGGAAGCAGTCATCCCTGTTGCCAAGGAAACATCCTCAGGGCACCTTTGATAATAATTGGAAGGCTTCAAAAGCAGATCGATAGAAAAAGTGCCAAGAGCTGAACTTGTTCATGAATTTTCTCTTCTATTTTAGATGTCATTATTAGCAAACCATTGGTTAAGCAGTTACTATCCACTGGGTAGTAGAAATGTACAATTGGATGTGTAATAAGTCTGTCCTAGGGTTTTCCAAGCTCTGCTTTTGGAGCTCTGTGATTTTTCCATAGTGAGGCTTTGGGAGAGGCAGTGAGAGGGCTCAGGAGCCTGGATGGGGAAACAACATCCAGGCTTAAAAAGAGAAGGTCTACATAAGATGTCATTTGAAGGAGAGGTTCCATTCATGGAACAAACAAACACACCCAGATAGGATTCCTCATTCAGAAAAGAACACTTCATTGCACTTTGTCTAAATAAGTAAGACCTCAGGTTTTTTAATTTTTGATAATTTCATGCCATATATCATGTTTGCACAGTTTTTGTGTCAATAAAGCACCATTTCATTCATCCATTCATTGATTCATTCATTATTTTGCCAGATATTTGTGATTATGTACTATGAAGATTAGAAGTAAATGTGGCACAAACCCTACATTTAAGATCTGGGGATGACACCTAGTGATAAGCCTTGAAGGAAGGGTAAGAGTTGAGCAGGGAATCCAGGCTGGAAGACATTCTAAGGCAGAGATTATACCATATGCAAAGTGCTTAGATTAAAAGACCCAACTTCATTGGTTTCTGTTGACTGAGCTTCAGGATGTGTTTTGGGGAGGACATTGGAAAAGAAAACTGGGCCTAGATCATAAAAGTCCTTGGAGAATATGAAAACTCTCACTGTTCATTTTCCAGAATTTTCCTTTAGAGTTTGAGATCTGACTAATATAGTGCTATCTGATGCCACAATTCATGAAGCTTGGACTAGCTTGGAATGATTCTCCCTTCTCCCCCTTTACCATCCAGCATTAGTCAGAAAGACTTGGGTGCTTTCAGATGACTTAAAGAATTGGAATTTCTGTGGTTGCTTATTATTTCAAGCAAGAATTGTGAAATCAAGGGATATATCCCCTTGCTATTAAAATGTGCAAAAATATTGGATTTATTAGAAGACAAATAATGGAGTTTAAAATAGGGGTTAGGATGATCACTTTCAAAGCAACTAGTGGAATAGTCAATAGCAATGATTTCTTAAAATCATATATTATATATTTATTCATATACATGCTGGTTAGGAAATTCAAATGTGACTGATTCAGACAACCTCTTCAGACTACTAAATTGTTCCCCGCAACACTGAAAATGCACTTTGTTAACTCTTCCTTTATAAGGCACAAGAAGGAAACTTTGTGTACAGGAAATGTGGACGGCGTATGTTTGAACTAAAGCTTTTTGGCATCATCTAGGTTAGCCACCTGTTCTAGCCTGCAATTGCTGAATAAATTAGATGCTCTTGGGAGAGTGTATGCAGCTGATTGTTCTGCCTTGTTACCAAGGTAACCATTTTTTCTCTGCTCTGTGGCTCTAAAAGAGCTTCATAACCCATTAGTGCTCTGTTAGGCAAGAACATGAGAGAATGCCTTTCTCTCTCTCTCTCTTTTAATTCCTGGTCAAGATGAAGGGATTAGTAGCACTTAATAGATATTCTTACCATATTAGCTTATTCAGAGAGCACATTTTCCAAATGTTTGAAAAACAGGTCCCAATCTTACAGACACAAAAGTAACAGCTAAATTGAGGGGTTTTAATTATAACTAACAAATAATTGAAAATATTTTCATCCTCAAGGAGAGTTTATCTAAGACAGTATAGGTAAAAATCCAGATTCTCTGAATTCAGTCCAAATAGAAGTGAACTAGAAGCAATTAAAAAAAAAAAAAAAAAAATCTCCCATCAAAGGTAAATGAGTAACATTTTAGCAAGGACGTTTTCAGGTTCATCAAACCCTTATAAGATCCTGTTGTGGTTCCCTAGTGCCACTCTGACAATAATATACCACAGATTGGATGGTCTTAACAAACAGGAGTTTATTCTCTTACAGCTTGGGAAACTAGAAGTCTGAGTTCAAAGTGTCAGGCTCTAGGGGCTGTGTGAAAGTCCCTTGGCCTTAGACTTCAGCTCTCTTGCTCCCAGCCCACTGAAGCTAGAGGCATCTCTTCACTCAGGCAGCTATTGGCTGCTGAGGCTAAGAAGGCCAAGGTCAACTAATAAAATGGCACAGTCCCGATGTTACCAAACGACACAGCAGGCCATTAATTCAAGTCCATTTTAAGTCCCAGGGTTGGCAGAGCATAGCAGGCTGCTGAGCAATGACATGACTGCATGCAGGGTCCAAGTGTGCCATAAGCTAGAGACTATCCCCAAGGCTTCTCCTTATATACAGGAAGCAGACCACATCCCTAAGGCTGCTACTCGGCTGCTTGTGGTAGATCCCACCATCAAGCTGATTGCCAGTCTCATCATGAGGAATAACTGCCACCAGTTGCCCAGCCCCTCAACCAGGCCCAGCCAAGTTGACATACAAATTTAACTATCACAGAGCCCCATGGTAGTACTCATATCTTTAGTTCAGGGGCTAAGTGACTGTTCTGTGAATATCAAGGTGCTGGGGGAAGTGTGGAAAATGGCTGACCTCATATTATGGCAACATCATTGGAACTCAAAGTGGGTTCTAACCTCCAATGATATTTAGATCTCAGTACAGATTTTTCCTATTATCTGAAAGTAGAGTATTCCTGTGAAACCTTTTGTGAGCTGAAATGGCAGAAAGTGAAGAAGCAATTACTATTAATTTATATGGGAAAAATTTTGAGTGTTCCCAGACTCCCCAAAATAACCTACCAAAACATACCAAATAACACATAAACCCTAGAATAATACTAACATGTAGTAAAAGCAAGAGTGGATGGTAAATACATACCCTACATTACCCTAAAGCAGAAATAATGCATACATAATGTAGTTCCTAGGGGAGGAGCTTGGCGACACCCCTCTGTTGCTCAGGGTGGGTGCTCCCTTTTTCACCCTTGGTACAAACAAATGGTGGACACTAGTTTTGCCTTTCACCTTTTTTTCACAAAAGTGAAAACCCTCCTCAAACTTTTATCAATTAGGAAATTCAGGTTCTGTGGTAGTTAAGGTTATGTGTCAACTTGACTAGGTCTGGTTCTGAGTGGCTGAGCAGCTGGATGTAGTGATTACTGATGATGAGATTGGTAATCAGCACCATGGTGGAGTCTACTGGAACAGCTGAGTAGCTGCCTTAGGGATGTGGTCTGCTTCCTGTACGTAAGAAGCTTTGGGATTGTTTCTGGACTTGAACTGGTGACTTGCCTTGTTACTTCTTGGGACTGTGCCATTCTACTTGCCAACTTTGGGTTCATCAGCCTCAGCAACCAGCAGCTGCTTAAGTTAAGAGACACGTTCAGCTGCAGTGGGCTGGGAGCAAGAGTTAGAGCTGAAGCCAAAGGTTGAGGGGCTTTCACCCAGCCCCTAGAGCTGGTGCTTTGAACTCAGACTTCTAGCCTCCAAAACTGTGAGAGAATAAATCCCTATTTGTTGAAATCATACATTTATGATATTTGTGTTATAGCAACAGAACAAAACAGGTACTAATCTAGGTCTTTGGCAAAAGCAATGTATCCTGAAGGGAACTTTGGAAAAGTGGGAGGATGTTTTATCCTAGTTGTCTTCTGTTTTGTAATCCTCTTTATCAGGCCTGTCCTCTTTTCAATGTTGTCTTTTTCTTTCAACTGCAAATATTCATCAGTTCAAAAGAAAAAGATGAGTGGGTCTCCCAAACAGGTGCCCTTCTTGAAAATTCACTTATCTGTACCAGGTATCACACATTATCTCATTTGCTTCTCCCTCACGTCAACTCATTTATCCCCAATTTATAATTGAATAGGCGAGGCTCAAATGAATCACATCACTTGCCAGCGGTAGTGAGGTTGATATTCATATAAAGTTCTAGCTCATTCCAAAGCCAAGGTTCTTCACTATGCTACGAAGTCTCTGAGGGCGGTGGGGGTTTAGTTGTAGAATGCTCACCCTGCATGTGGGAGACCTGGGTTTGATGCTGACCAATGCACCTCAAGCCCTGTTGCCACCTCACTGTCATGGAGGCTTGTGGTGCTATGACACTGAACAGATTTCAAACTAAGACAGAATAGAGGGAAGGCTTGCAAACCACTTCTTAAAAATCAACCAATGAACTCCCTGTGGATCAGAATGGTAGGATCCATTGTGCATGGAGTCACCATGAACCATGGGGCAATTGGAGTGATAGCAGCTAACAACAACAAAAAATGGCTTCTCCAAAATTATATAACAATATTAATAATATATGTCCTTTCTGAGCATTAGAATGTTGGAGAGTGAAAAAAACAAACAAACAAACAAACAAAAAAATGGATGGAATCTTCAAAACATTTAAATTCAGCAGGGTCTCTTATTCTAATATGTTCCTTTTTTTAAAAAATAGACTGCAACTATAAGGTTTTTAAAAGTTAGAATAATTTTAAGTTTTCTACATATTTATCATAAAAATGGCTTCATTATACATGGTAATTCCTTTGACTTTTTTTCTTTGTCTTTCAACAAATACTAGAGAAAGATTAAAACAGAACTTTCAACTTCTATCCTGTCACAATCTTATTCATAGTTCTTTGCAATTAAGAAAGGACATATAATCTACTAATACACATAGTAGGACCTCTAGACCAATTTGGGAGGTCAGGCTTATGTTGTGATTGTGGACAAATATACTACAGGGCAATGAGTTTTACCCTAATTTCTCATTTTAATTTTGCAATCTGAAGTTTCAAAGCTGAAATAGACATTTTCACATAAGCAGTTTTTTGATAGATACAGGCACATTTTAAGATATGACCACATGATGTAAATTGTTAGATACCATTGAGTCAGCTCCAACTCAGAGTGACTCTATGTACAACAGAATGAAACATTGCCTGGCCCTGCTTTACCCTCATAATCTTTGCTGTGCTTGAGCTTGTTGCTGCGGACACTGTGTCAATCCATCTTGTTGAGGGCCTTCCCTTTTTTTTTTTTTTTGCTGACCCTCCAATTTACCAAACATGACATCCTTCTTCAGGAAATATTCTCTTCTGACAGCAGGACCAAAGTAGATGAGATGAGGTCTGACCACTTTTGGTCCCAAGAAGAAATTTTTTCCAGGACAGACTTGTTTGTTCTTCTGGTAGTCCATGGCCATTTCAATATTCATTGCCAACACTGCAATTCAAAGGCATCAACTCTTTGGTCTTCCTTATGTACTGTGAGCTCTCACATGCATATGAGGTGATTGAATACACCGTGGCTTGGGTTAGGTGGACGTTAGTCTTCAAAGAGACATCTTTGCTCTTTAACACTCTAAAGAGATATTTTGTAGCAATACAACATCTGATTTCTTGACTGTTGCTTCCATGGGTGCTGATTGTGGATACAAGTGAAATGAAATATTTGAAAACTTCAATATTTTCTCCATGCAACACGAAGATATTTATATATTATTTAGATAATATTTATATACCATATATAGACAGTTTTTGGAGTATATTTCTCGACATTGGATAAAGCATTGCAAACACATCACTTGGTGTTAAGGCAAATGGATCTTGTTCCCTTGTTAAGTACATTGCAATTGATCTCTGCTATGGTTAAAGAATAGCACTTCATTAAATGATCATAAATATATAGATGAAGTACAAAGATGTTTTCCCAGAGCATGGAAATTTGGCAAAAGACGAAAATTTATACTTTGGTTTATTGCAAGCAAGATAGATTCCCCTTGACCCTGTTTCTGTTGTTGTTGTTAAGTGCCGTCGAGTCATTTCCGACTCATAGTGACCCCATGCACAGCAGAACGAAACACTGCCCAATCCCGCGCCAGCCCCACAATCCCTGCTATACTTGAGCCCATCATCGCAGCCACCGTGTCAATCCATCTCGTTGAAGGCCTCCCCCTCTTTCGTCGACCCTCCACCCTACCAAGCATGACATCCTTCTCCAGGGAATGGTCCCTTCTAGCATCAGTTTAATATTTGAAAATTTTTCCAAAGAGTAAGCCAATTATTCACAAACAGAAAAAGAACATTATATAAAGACATTCCATTTGCAGTTTTTGAATTTTCTTATTTCATTATTTTTAATTCTGCTATTATCTGCCATAGTTATCTAGATAAGATTACAATACTACTTTAGTACTCCATTATGTCAAAGTCCTAATTTACTCAACACACTTTCAGCAAACCCTCTGGGCCTGGTACTCAGAGATGGCAACTCAAAGGTGAACATGAATTTCCTATCCATCAATGAGCCCAGTTTTATTGGGAAAGATCTACAAGACAAATGATCTCAGTACAAGTCAGTGATCTCAGTAGGGTAAGTAGTATAATAAAATTTATAGAGGGTGATATAAAAAAGGACTAATAGAATCTTTGGAGTAAAGGACATATTTGAAAATATTTTCAAATAGAGAGATATTTCCAGCAACTACTCATTCTTCAGTACAGGGGTACTGCTGATGACTGTCCCCACCCTTTGCTCTCTCTCCTATTAGCCTCATGATGTAAGTCACCTCACATTGCTTTTTTCTGTCTTTGTGTGGGCTTTACTGCCTCTTCTCAGTTATGAACCAGTTGCCATAGACTTTATTATGCCTTATGTTGACCCCATGTGTTTCTGAGCAGAATAGTGCTCCTATTTGTCATTTTTCAGAAGTACATCACCATGCCTTCCTTTCCCATGCTGTCAACTTCCTGTTAGTAGCTGAGTGTGTTAACCATCTGCACATCCAGGGACTCCAACCTTGGTTTTCTTCAATTCTAGCTTTCTTTTCTGGATTTGCTATGTAAGTTGATTTGAACAATGACTCTCCCTGCACAATTTAGGTTGGCTGTGATTCTATGGCTCTAGGATAATCTTGGCTCATTTCTTCCAACACTGTATTTTAATTACTTACCTGTTAGAAAACCAAACTTTTAGACTAATAACCAAACCACTAACTCCAAGTTGCAGAATTGTAAGATATATTTCATCTTAAAAGATTCTTTGGCAAGAAGTGTTTTGTTCTTCAGATTAACTTAAAATGCATCTTGCTCCCAATCAAATATTGTTCCTCACTGATAACCATCCGTCCATCTGTGTTGACTATTTTGGCAGCAAATACAATGAAGTTATCAGATTCTGACTAGAGTCCATAACACCATCTTGGAGAGCAAGTAGCTTACAATTGTGAAAGTCAGAAAGCACCTTCTACTAATGTTGGAAGCTAACAAACTCCTGGTGTCAGAGGTTATTTTGTTGTTTTAAATCTAAACTTTAAGCACTTAGTTTTTCATGTCATATTTTGCATATTTTCTAGAAAACTGCTTTGTTCCAAATAACTTCAAGAACTTCTGATGTGCTTAAGTTAAAAGAAGAATTTTTTTTTTTTTTTTTTCTTTTTGACAGATTCTAGGCAGGTTAAACCAAAGGAAGGGAACCTAGGCTGTATGGAGAAGTCAGTAGCATGATTGCATTAGGGCTTTACCTTGTAAAGTTTAACTCAACTCATATTGCTTTTTGTCTCTGGATTGTCCCTGTTCTAATTTATAAATTTCTCAGGGAAGGGATACTGATGAAGAACTGATATATTTGAATTATGGTTCTGGCAAAGAATATTGAATATACCATGGAATAGAAGAGTGAACAAATTTCCTTGGAAGAAGTATATCCAGAATGTCCCTTTTAAACAAGGATGAAGAGACTTCATCTCATATACATTGGACAAGTTATAGGGAGGGACCAGTCACTGGAAAAGACCTCATGATTGGTAAAGAAGAACCAAACCAAAACCAAACTCAATGCCGTGGACTCAGATGTCACTCAGAGTGACCCCTCCTTCAGTTTCCAAGGCAGTATCACTATGGAAGTAGATCACCCAATCTTCCTTCCGAGGAGTGGCTGGTGGGTTTGAACCACCAGCCTTCTGGTTAGTGGTCAAATGTCTTAGGAGAAGGCCAGTGACAAAGGGGAAGATCCTCAACTATATGTATTGACAGAGTGGCTGCAACAATGGGCACAAATACGCAACAATCATGAAGATGGTGCAAGACCAGACGGTAGTTTATTCTGTTGAACATAGGGTCGTTATGAGATTGAATGGACTCTATGGCACCTAATATAAACTACATAGCTTACAATTGCAAAGAACACTTATTGCAGCATAGGAAAGAATTAGTTATAAAATGCTGGCATAAAATATATGAAATTACTGATACTTTGTGATTTTTAAGGTATTAAATTATCAAATAAGAGCATTGTGTCCACAGAGTTTGCTTTGCTCTATGTAACTGGTCCTTTACCTTAATGAACTAGGAAGTTTTTTATTCACTTCTCAATATCCCCCATGAAGTTATCTTTCCAGTTCACAAGAAGAATCTTCCCTAGGAATTCCCACTCTCTCAAGTCCCTCTTCTCCTTGCATTAGCTAGAAATCCAGTCATTGAGTTCCATCCAGTTTCCTCTATATAGGCCTATGAGAAGAGCAATTGAAGTTGGAGGAAAGATAGGAAAAAGATTCTATTTCACTTGTGCAATTCAGAATCAAGCCATCTCCAAGACCATCACACCTTCCCACTGCAAAGCAGACCATCTCATGCTGGGTGATGCTAAGAGTCTCTGTAACTTACCTCTGCTTAGAGTTAGGTTATAAGTCTCATTACTGTCATCTAAGTTTAGTGAGTATCAGGAGCTAGAAAGGGAGTTATGGGAGAAGTAAAAAAAAAAAAAAAATCGTTCTATAATCAGGATGCTCCTTAGTGGTGAGAATGGTGAGACTTCATCTTACACACTTTGGGCATGTTATCAGAGGGGCCCAGTCTTTGAAGAAGTACATCAGACTTGGTAAAGTGGAGAGTCTGTGAAAAAAAGCAAAATTCTCAACAAGATGGACTGACACAGTGGCTGCAACAATATTATGAAGATGATGCAGGACCTAGCAGTGTTTCATTCTGCTACACATATACTACACTATGAGTTGGAACCAACTCTATAGAAACTAATAACAACAAAAAAGGAGGAAGTGTTATTGCTCTAGTTTGGTTACTTGTCTCTATACCTGACTCAGTCACCCATGACCAAAAGGAATGGTGGAATTGGCCACTTGAGAATCATTATGAGTGTGTCAAACTCCTACACTTTCCTTTTCCTAATTTCCTTGAAAGGAATCGGTCCTAAAATATAAGTGACTTGCCAATACCTACTCTCAAATTGTTGTCTCCAGTCTCAGCTGCTTACCTATGTCTCTTTTCTGAACTTATTTCTTCTTATCCCAAACTATCCTGACCACAAAATCTCCTATTATTTTTCTTTCCCTTATGAGCAATTTTGTCCTGCCCTGAATTTCCATAAACTTTCACTGATATTGACTTGGAAATGATTCTGCTTCTCTAACCAGTTATGTGACCCCAGGCTTCCTTAATACAGAATTGTGTAGTGTGTAGGACATCTCTAGTTATCTTTTTAGGGCTTTAGAGAGAGTCCTTGACCAATTGAATTTTGAAAGTAGAATGAACAAATGCCTAGAGGCACTAGGGGGTATAACACTCCCAGGGGATTGCAGATGAATACTGCAATGCAGATGGAAGAAGAGTTGATCCTGGAAAGGTAAGAAAGTCCATGGATAAATTTGAATATAATGAGGATCCCATGAAGAATTTTAAATAAGGAATGACATGATTAGAGCTGCATACCAAGAGAAAGGTAATTTACTGGAAGTAGGGAAGGTCTTTAAGGGTTACAAAAATAACCTAGAAAAAAAAAAATCTAATTCTAGGCATTGGTGATGGAAATGGAAAGTGAATAAATATATGGAATGTTTAGGAGGCATAACTGATAGGATTTTGTGGAGTAGTGAGGGAGAAAGAACTGAGATTGATTCTGAAGGTTCTAATATTTAGAGAGGTGGATGAAAATGTCATTGATCAAAAGGTAAATGCCAGAGGAGGACAAAATGTGGCTGAAGTTCTGTGTGTGTCACACATTTAGTTTGGTTTATATTGAGTTTTGGTATCTGTGGTCATTTTATTGAAAATGACCAAGGGACCAATAAACATGTGGAATTGGACTCAGGAACACATTCAGCTAGAAGAGCAAATTTAGTGGGAAAAGCTAACAGGGGTATAAGAGATGGTATAAAGGAGATTATTCATGTAGAGATCAAAAAACAGAAAAAGGGTTAGAGACAGAATTCAATATACTAATAGCTTTTACAGGATAAGACCAGAAGAAGAACCAGGATAGAGTCTAAAGGAAATTCACAGAGCCTGGAGAAAAACCATGCAGGACAGAATGATGAAATAGAAGCTAAGGGAGAAAAGAGTTATTGGAAAGAGGGCATACTCAATATTATTAAATGTTACAGAGAGGTAAAATGTAACGAGGAACAGCAGTAAATGTTTGGAAAGCATTCGTGCAGACTTAGATAATTATTAAAAGATTCTTCTGAGTGTCTCACGGTTAGGAAGTATCTGCATGTTTAACCCAAACCAAACCCAAAGCGATTGCCATTGTGTCACAACCATATAGGACAGAGTAGAGCCATCCCACAGGGTATCCAAGGCAGTAAATCTTTACAGAAGCAGACTGCCTCATCTTCCTATTGCTGAGTGCCTGGTGGGTTTGAATCACTGACCTTTTGTTTAAAAGCTGAATACCTTAACCACTCTGCCACTAGAGCTCCTACCTATATAATTAGCACCTTTTAGAGAAAATATGAGACTGGTGGTCAAGGCAGGACTCCTTCATTTGCCTGTAAAACTCATAATCCCACAATCTGATTGCTGGTTCTTAACTGACATGGCTCTCAGAATTGTACGATTACTTTCATGGTTGTTTGTTTCTCGTTTCTTCAATAGAATGGTGAAGCTACTTAATCAGAAACCCAAACTCATTGCCATAGAGTGGATTCCTCCTTATAGCAACCATATATGTGTCAGAGCAGACCTGCCCAATTGGGTTTTCCTACCTGTAATCCTTATGGAAGCACGTCTCCAGGCTTGCTTCATGGTGGTACCTGAGGGAGTTTGAATCACCAACCATTTAGGATAATAGTTGAGCACAAAAAGTTTGAGCCACTCAGGGACCTGGAAAGGACCTAAAGAAAGAGAAAAGTCCATTGATGTCAAGTCATTTCTGACTCACAGTAAAGTACTTGGGGCAACACAGTCTTTGTAAGTGATCTTTCCATTCTCCACACTCCTGACTTTTCAAAGGGCTTATTCAGTATTCAAGAGATGCTGAATGAGTTAACATGTAACTAGGAGTCATACTTCCAAGGAAGAGTGAAGACCTATCAAAGGTACAATAAATTCCTAAGCTTGTTTCACTTTTATTGCCACCAAGTTTATTTGGGCTACTTCTATTCCTTCACACCTCAAAGCGTTCTCAAACAACATAGAAGAAATAAATGGCTAACCACAGCATTGTTTTCTCAGGGCATGTTTCCATTTCACTTCCAAAAAATTTGACACTGCTCAGATCACATGTGCTACCTAGTGATTCAAAGGTGTCGTTCTGCATTTTATCCTGGAAAAAGGTGTCCTAGTTCTTTGGTCATGGTACACTCATGCTCTGATGACACTCGTTTGTTTCAGAGATTTCTGCTTCTTCCACCATTTGCTGGGAGTCCTATCTGGGACAGTCTTTGATGGAGTGTTCTCTGGGATAGTGTCTGGGAAAGTTATGAGAAAGCCCTGTTTACAGCACCTAGAAAGCACACCCACTAGCTCCTGAAATAGAGTTTGGGATAATTTTCAAAAAAGCACAGTTAAAATGAGCTCTAGCCTTATGACTGTGTCGTCATCTTTGAGCCTAAATCACACATCGCATTTGAACGAAGAGATTCACATGAGGATGTAGGACTTCTGGAAAAGGGGTGGGGGTGTGGAAAGAAGAAAAGGAAGAGGAGAAAGAGGGCAGGGTTTTTTTTTTTGTTTTGTTTTTTTTTTTTTGTCTTTTCATGAATCTGATGGTATAGCTTCCTTTGGAATACTTACTTTTATGATAATATTTTGTCTTGAGATAAATAGCAGTTATGCTATTTAATGCCTGCTCTCTCCTTCATCCTGAACTTCTGGAATTCTTGGCAAGTTGTGGAGGTAAGAACCCCTGAAATTTTAAGGACAGGAAGCCTGTTATTTAAAGATGAAAGAGACTGGAGAAAAAAAAAAAAAGTTTTTCTCAACCAGATATAGCATTCAAGAATGTGTAATCAGGATTTTGATCCATGTCACTGATTTATAAGTTTGTATATTGGAGACCAGGGGGAAGACTTAAAATAATAATCATGATAATAAGAGTAGTGAAGTCAAGTCCAAAGCCCTAGTCAAAATATTGTTATTCAATTATTTTAGGGTCAGATCTAAACTCTGATGTTTTTTAAAACCCCTCAGTGATTCTAATATGTGGCCTTGTTGAAAACAACTAGTCTAGTATATTGGGATATTTTAGGTGTTGTTGAGTGAGTTCTGACTCATAGAAACCACATGTAAGAAAAGAATGAAACACTTCCTGGTCCTGTGCCGTCCTCACAATCATTGCTGTGTTTGAGCTTATCTTTGCAACTACTATCTCAACCCATCTCCTTGAGGGTCTTCTTCTTTTTCACTGACCCTCTACTTTACCAAGCATGGTGTCCTTCTCCAGGGACTGGTCCTTCCTAATAACATGTCCAAAGTACACCAGACAAAGTCTTACCCTTTATTATTTCCTTAACAACTTCATAATATTTTTTATAGCTGCCACTGTAGCATTTGTGACATTGCTCTTGAATCTTAGCTAATGTCTTCTATGTGAAAACAAGAAAAATGTGCCTTTTAGAGAGAAGAAATTTCATTGTTGCTATATATATATATATTTTTTTTTTTTCCTCAAAATGGGTTTTCATCAGGTAGAATGACTATCACTCAATGATTTCTTTGGCTTCTGTAATTTTATCAGGACTTTGTAAAAAGGTCCTCAGACATGGTGAAACCCATCAAAAATCTGCTGATAAATTACATACTATCTTGTTCCAAAAGACTAATTGAGTAATCTGCTCTAGGTCAGATAGAAACAATGTTTATCCTCTACTGAGAGGAGCTTCTTCTAACCCAAAGCATTTCAATGTAAAGCATCTCTTATGCTATGCCGTCACTCTCTGCCTTTCGACCATTTATGGCCTGCAGATTCTGCTCTGTCAGAATGGAGGAGATGGAGAGCAGGGCCTCTCTAAGACAGCATTTTAACTTTAGGGTCAATGAACTATGATCTAAACAAACACCTCAGTGAACCCCTGAAAACTATTGAGGCCAGACAGCAAGAACAATCAATTTTTATCTGTCCAGTTCATTCTATTTGTAGCAGTTAATTACAGGCAAACCAAATAGTTAGAAAGGGCACTGGACTCCTAGTATGTGCACAGGCACTAAGGATTCGATTACAAATACTGTATTGAATTTTAGGTCTGGTGCTGGCTGTCTTAGGTGATACACTACACAAGCTAAGGTGGATACATAGAAACAAAGCATTCAAGGTCACAAGTGATAAGGGCTTTGGGATTTATACCCACTAAATACTCAGGGGATTTTTTCCACCAGAAGGAGGTGTGGAGAGGACAGTTTTTGAATGAGATTCTATGCAAAATCATAAAGGTGAAAAAACTGACTGCTATTTTTTTTTTTTTAGAAATTGTAGCAGCTTCTAGTAATTCCCTCTCTCATTCAGACCACCAAATTACTAAGTCAGATCCATCATTCTTGTGTCTGTTCATTTTCTCTATCTCCTCTGCCGTCACAATGGTGGAAGCCACCACCATTTTTCTACCAAGCACTTTCAAAAGTCTCTCATCTCTTCTCCTTAGGTCTGTCCTTGCCCATTGTGATCCAACAATCATTTTTATTTATTTTTCTTTTCTTGGGGAAATTGTAGATTCATGTGCAGTTGTAGCAAACAGTTCAGAGAGATCCAAGAGAATAGGGGAAAGATTATGGAATAACAGGTAGATAAAAGTACCCGGAAGGAAAGAAACAGTGCTCCGTGTAAGTGTTAAGAGAGAACTGGCTGGAGGTCCAGGAAGGTTTTCTCACAGTTCTGTAGGCCGGAAGGCTGAATTCAGGGTGGCAGCTGTGTCAGTCCCTTCTGGGGTCTTTAAGAGAGAGCTGTTTCATGCCTAAGGAGCTCTGGTGATGCAGTACCTACGGCATTTGGCTGCTAACCAGAAGGTTGGTGATTCAAACCTACCAACTCTGCTGTGTGGAAGGCGGATGGGGCATTCTGCTTGCGTTAAGATTTACCAGTGGGAGTCGCTATGAGTTGGAATCAACTTGATGGCAGTAAGTTTGTAGTTTGGCTTTGTTTTATGCCTCTTTTCCAGTGTCTCATGGCTGCTGACAATCCTTGGCCTTCCTTTGTTGCTTATACATATATTTGTTTTCGTTGCCACATGATGTCTCTTTCCCGTGTGTGTGTGCACGTGCGTGACCTTGTTTTTGTGTCTCTTCTTATCTTTTATAAGATGCCAATCAGACAGGATTAGAATTAGGACCCAATCTATTTTACTTTGACTTAACTGATAGCATCTCTGAAGGAAGATTCTATTTCCCCAAACAAGGTCACATTTATAGGTACAAAGGTTAGGACTGCAACATAGCTTTATGGAAGACACAGTTCAATCCAGAAAACCCTCCTTATTTCTGCATTGCAAAGAGGTTAGAGTAAGTCATCACAAAATTCTCTCAATTTCAAGAATTAGGCAATGGGTCTCAGAGATATCTGTAAATGGGGAAAACCAACCAACGGTCTATTTGATTTTTATTTGTTGTTGTTGTTGTTATGTGCCGTTGAGTCAAACCTGACTCATAGTGACCCCTCCTTGGGTTTCTGAGGCAGTATCACTATGGAAGTAGGATTGCCCAACCTTCCTTCCGAGGAGTGGCTGGTGGATTTGAACCGCCAGCCATCTGGTTAGCAGGCAAGTGTCTTAGCCACTATGCTACCAGAGCTCCCTGACTTTTATTTATGACCTTCAAACTCATAAAATGAAAGAAAAAGTAACATGTAAAAAATTTACAACAGGAATTACTGTAATGAGAATTCTTTGCTTAGCTAACTGTGAATTTTAAAGGCTGTGTTCTCTGCATGGACTTCAGACTCCCAATGGAAATAAACATTTCGGTGCCATCTAAATTGTGTTAGGTAGCATATTTGATTATTAATTTATGATGCATAGGATTGTAAAGAGGTAAACTTGATTAACTTTAGCAAAGGACAGAAAGAAAATGAGACATTTAATCTATAGGTTATAGATACCTTGATTTGCTTTCCAGGGAACCTAGTTTTCTGCAGGATAAGATACAATATTTAAATGTAATTTGTGTGCCTTGCTGAACTTCCAAAAAACTTACATTGGATCATGAAATAAGTAAGAATGTATGTATCCAAATAATTGACCTGAAACCTAGTAGTCTTAGTATTGTTGTTGTTGTTTGCCTTTGTGTTGGCTCCAACTCCTAGTAAGCTTATGTATAACAGAATGAACAGGGATTCCAATGCTGGAATCTTAGCAGAAACAGAGTGCATCATCTCCGCCCCACCCCGCCCCCATGGGAGCAGCTGATAGGTTCCTACCACTGACCTTTTCGGTATTGTTGTTGTTGTTATGTGCTGTTGAGTCAGACCTGATTCATAGCAACCCTTCCTTGGGTTTCTGAAGTGGTATCTCTAAGGAAGTAGATTGTCCAACCTTCCTGGTTAGGAGGAAATATGTCACACTTAACACATGGAAGAAGGCAATTGTTGGCTGGGAATATCAAGGCAGAATGGAAAGTGCTGTGGATTTATTGTGGAGTGGTAATCAAGGATAGGGCCAAGAATTACAAATGATTTCAACAACTTAAAAAAATCATCTTCCTTATTGCAAGTTAGTGTCAGTATTATCACATGAGTATAGATAGTTAAGGAGCTCTGGTGGCCTAGAGGATAAGGTACTTGACTGCTAACCAGAAGGTCAGTGATTCAAACCCACCAGCTGCTCCAATCCACCAGTTGCTCTGCAGAAGAAAGACGGGATGATCTACTTCGGTAAAGATTTACAGCCTGGGAAACCCAATGAGGGTTGCTATGAGTCAGAAACATCTGGATGGCAGTGAGTTTGGTTTTTCATAGATTGTTAATTTTGTGAAGTACATCATATATAATGGAAAATTTTGGAACATTGTAAACCAATATGTGAAATTCTATGTGAAATAAATGGAATATATTACACTAACAAAATTTCTAACACCATATCCCAATGATCATTTTTTTCTAATGAAAATGACATTGATTTTGAGGATGAGATGAAATTTCTATACCAGAGGACTCCTGGATACAAGAAACATCACTCCTGATTAACAGTTACTTGCCACATATGAACATTTATTTTATCTAAGAACACCTAGAAAAAAAATCTAGAAATCACCAAGGACACAAGTTATATTACTTCTCTAACACACTTAATGTGTTGGTGCTTCATGGTTACAAAATGTATGTTATAAATCCAGGGACTTTTTTTTTTTTTTTTTTTTTGGTCTATTTAAATACATTTTATTGAAGTACAATTTATATACAGTGAAATACACAAAACTAAAGTGACACGGGTCAATGTATTTACTTATTTATTTATTTTTTCCATGCTCCCTCTTCTCCTCTCCCACCCCTGGTAACCAACAAAGAAAGTTTCCTTCCATATATAAACCTTTCCTTGACTTTTTACAATAATGAACTAATACTATATTTGTCCTTAGTTCTGTTAGAGTTTGGTTTATGTATTTTGGGGCTCTTTCATTGGGTGCATAGATATTTATTATTGTTATGTCCTCTTGTTCAATCGATCCTTCAATCATTATGTAATGCCCTTCCTTGTCTCTTATGGTGGTTTTGTCTTAAAGTCAATTTGATCAGACATATTGCCCTCTGTGCTCTTTCATGGTTGCCATTTGTTTGGTATATCTTTTTAAAACCTTTGCTTTTTGGTCTATTTGTGTGTCTTTTTTAGATAGCATATTGATGGATTATGTTTTCTTATCTAGTCTTCAACTCTCCGTCTCTTGAATAGTGCATTTAATCCATTGACATTCAGTGTAATTATTGACAAGTACGAATTTGTTGCTGTCATTTTGTTATGTGCTTTTTCATGATGTTGCTGATTTCTTTGTTCCTTATAATTTTCTGTGCTGAGCTCATTTTATTTATGGATTGTGTTATCACTTCCTTCGTTGCTATTGTTTTAGTATTTGCTAAGTATTAGTGCTGGTCCTCTTTTTCATTACGATGTGAAGGTTTATAATTTTTCTTTCAGGTTACCCTGTGATTAATAATGTTCTTCCAAAGTTTATAACAGTCTGTTCTACCTTGCAGTTGTCTTGACTTTGCTAAAACCTATTTCACCATCTTACTGGGAGTCTATTTTCTTTTTTTTTTTTTCAATCTGTTTTTGAGGCAGAAGAAAAGGGGAGAAGAGATATATGCAATACAATATAACTTTTCATGCCTGTCACTTATAGGAAAGTAAAACACTTTCCCAGCAAATCCACAACACTCTTCCATGTACATTGCATTGACTAAAATAAAATCATGTTGCCACCAACACCTGGAAGGGAGTCTGTGAGATCAAGAATTACTTTATCCCCTTACTAGGGAAGCAAGAATGGGAGAAAGGAAAGGAACAGTGCTTGGTTATCCAAACAGCAGTGCAAATAAACATCATATCACGAGAGAATGGAATCAAACAGAAACATCATGTGCAGAAAAAGATTGAGTTATGAGAACACTTGTGTTGGAAACCAAGAAAGGTATCATTTATTTTGAACACAATTATCCACTATAGGTTTCTTATTTCTTAAATTAAACTCTTGTGAATATTCTACAATAATTTTCAGATTTTTAATTTTTATGATCACTGAGAAATAAATTAATCTTGGATCATATGATTATACACTGGGTCACATCATCATATGTAGGACAATATGGATGTCTTAGTTACCTAGGGCTGCCATAATGACAACAACAACAACAAAAGAAGAGCAAAAAGATGTGGCTTTAAAGAATAAAATTTTAAAAGTTCAGGTTATGAATCTGAATCCAATGTGTCAGCTCTAGTAAAAACTCCTACCTCTTTCACCTCGTAGCTGCTGGTAATCTTTGGCATCACTGGCCTTGTAGATCCATTTTCCTCTGTGTATTCCCCTATGTTTCTGTCTCTCTGCTTAATCATCTATTTTTGTAAGATGCCATTCAGAAGTGACTAGGTTTAGAACCCACCTTACTCTGGCCACATTCATAGGAACAGGATTTAGGACTTCCACTTTTCTTTCTGGGGGACACAATTTAATCCACCACAATGGTTAGACATTGGATGATATACTTGTATGTTGGATGATATGCTCTTATGCTGGATCATATGATCTTATGTTAGATCATATGATCTTATGTTGGATCATATGCTGGATCACATATATTACTTCTTTAGAATTGTTCCTCATGTTTACTTGGTGTTTGGATCACATTGACACAGAATAGCATATCTTTGATGGTCATCAGCTAACAAAGAAAGAACAAAGTATGATTAAGAAAGTACAAAACACTTTCCTAGATGTGAAAGTCAGATGAAATCATAAAGCATTGTGCAAATAAAGTTTTCACAGAAGTAGAGAAAAGTGTAAGTGAATTGAGTTAGCAGACAGCACACAATAGCATAGGCTTGCCAAAGTGCTTTTGAAAATATAATGCAATAGTCCATACAATATGTAAATTGCAAGCAGAGATTAAGTTTCTGCATATCAAGGTGATCCACTACACTAAAGTAATAATGCTATATTTAATTTAATTGGTTTTATTGTTATAGTTAATCCATAAATTTGTTTTATTTGAATCCACAGAGCATAACATGTTTATACCTAGTTTAATATTTATGTATCCATAAGAGTATAATAAATAGTTCAAATCAATACTCTGTATGTGGGTTAATATATTTTTCTTTCACAAAGTTCTGTTCAAATTTAAAAATCTCGGAAACCCAAGGAGGGGTCGCTATGAGTCAGAGGCCACTCAACAGCAAATAACAACAACGACAACAAAATCTTCATATTAAGGATAACTACATTTGCTCATTTCTAGCCTACCCTTTGTTTTGCTATTCCCATACCTAAAAGATAATAAATATACTCTGCCTGTTTGTTTTTAATTTTCCAAAATGTCCTACTCCAATCCAGGGAATAAACAGATTAAAAGGCATTAAAATATCTCTGAGTAATGTCTACTGGTTTTCTTGTCCCCTTCAACTGTCCACAATGGACTACTGACCTATAATTTTAAAGCTGGTCCTATTTAGGACACTGACAAAAATAAGGGTCATGCAGTGAAAATATGCCCAAAATATTTAATAATGTAATGCACAAACACAACCAGTGCTGTGGAGTTGCATCCATCTACTCAAAATCCAGTGGGTAGACTCTTCTGGAACCTTGGATTTCCTTACCCTGAGCAACGGTCTGTTGTCATGGAACAGAACAACCAGAGGGATATTGATGCCATTTAGTAGAGTGAATCATGTTGCCTCTAGGAAACAGGCCTTGGGAGGTTCAGAGACATTCAAAACCTACTTCATAAGGTAATAAAACACAAGGTAAAGAACCTGGAAGTCCTAAAAGAGCACTAGTCTTCTTCTTTGTATTTGAACTTCGAACTGGCCATATGGGGGTGGAAGTGGGTAGTGATAGCTTACATTTTGCAAACTGATACACTAAGCAGTGGTTTATGTTTTTCTTGAACAGGTTTTTGTTGCCTACTTCCGTAGTGATACTGCCTCGGAAACCCAAGGAGGGGTCGCTATGAGTCGGGGCCGACTCGACGGCACATAACAACAACAACAACAACAACATGATGGCATAACTCAACACTATATGCGTACACTATGGCAGTGCAGGAGCTCTGGTAGCATAGTGCCTAAGGCACTTGACTGCTAACCAGACAGCTGGAAGTTCAAACCCACCAGCCACTCCTTCAAAGGAAGGTTGGGCAATCAACTTCCATAGTGATACCATCTCAAAAATGCAAGGAGGTGTCACTATGAGTCAGGTTTGACTCGACGGCACACAACAACAACAACATGGCAGTGTGGCTCAAACTCAACAACACAGAATATTGCTGGTTGTACACCATTTTCATGATCTTTGAGAAATAAGAACCCGTTGTTGAGACTGTCAATCCATCTTACTGAGAATTTCCCTAGTTTTTTGCACGTTGTCCTTTTTCTAAAGATTAGTCCCACTGGCCTTCCTTCTGAGGTGCATTCTTGTTATATTGCTTCTAAAACTGATGTGCTCATTCTAGCAGTCCACAGGGCAATAATAAATTATGATAAAACCTATATATAGATCAATTTGAAGAGAGCATTAAGGGAAATTAATAGTCCAGTAAGAAATCTTTGGGAATCCTTCAGGAAAAATGCATCCATCCATTTTAATTAGGGAAACAGTGTTAACAACCACAAATGTTTTAAAGCCTCTTGTAAACTTGTAAAAATAGTTTCCACAACAAAGTATTGTATCAGAAAATGTTCAATTTAAAATAAAAAGTTTACATACACTGGGTGTTGGGAAGTGTTCAATTTTGTAAAGAATGGGGAGAAACATACATTACAAATGTTGTTGTTGTTATGTGCCATCGAGTCAGACCCAACTCATAGTGACCCCTCCTTGGGTTTCTGAGGCAGTATCACTAAGGTAGTAGATTGCCCCATTTTCCTTCTGAGGAGTAGCTGGTGGATTTCAACCATCAGCCTTCTGGTTAGCAGTCAAGTGCCTTAGGCACTACGCTACCAGAGCTCCTTACATTACAAATACTCGTATAAAATAAAATACAAAGGCTCCGAGAAATTTCCATGTTTATATGAAAGTCATAGCTTAGCACAAGAAGAAAAAAGAAACAAGAACATATTTGCAGAATATGATTAAAGACTTTGGAAATGAAAATCCTCTAAGCTTATTTTGAGAAATCTTGTCCTGGAAGTAATGTTAGGAGTTAGCTGACATATATTGACTGACATGGTCTTTTGTGGTGGTGCTTGTGTTTAGCTTGGAAGACATATTCAGGTTCAGTAATCCCTACAAAGTGGCAAATTATGAAAGACATTAATCACAACCCAAATAAATATTACAGGGAACATTCCTACAGTTGGAAATTAGGTGATTCAGCTATAAAACTTGAGGTTTACTAAATGCCTCCGTATCACTGAAGGCAGCAGCCACTGGGCTGCTTTCTCCTTTCTGGAGCAATCTGTATGTGTACCTGCTGACCATACTTTCTTTTATCAGATACCGTTGCTAGGGCAACCACTTCCTTTGTACAGGCTCAGGGTAGTTGTTTTCTTTCATTTTTTTTTGGGGGGGGGTATTGGGGGTGGGGGAATGAGGACTCTGGGATGGTTGCCAGATTTTCAATTCTCAAATTTAGGGCTCTACTGTAGCATACTTAACCCTTTCACTGGCTTGAGAAAATGCACAGTGGAAAAACTTTTTAAATTTTCAACCCAAAGGGAAGCAGAAGCTACCACATGCCTGGATCTAGAGATTCCGTTTTATCTGGACATACGGTAGGTTGACAAGGAAAATAAAGAGGATTGTTCTTCTCCGCCCCCCCAGTCAAAGATGAGACAGATAATCTTTGTTTTTTTTTTTCCAGAACAATTCAGAAGGGGTATGATTTAAGCCCAGTTTACAGCTCTGTGATTCAAAACAAATGCAGAAAAAAATCAGTTCACCTAAAAGAGGCAATAGATTTTTTCCGTATTTCTTGTTCTCTACTGAGACACAAAATGTACCATATTAAAAAAGAAAAAGAAATATGTATATATATATTTATATTTATATTTATAAACCTATTTTCTGTATCATGGTTTGAACAAGTCATATTTCTTAATTACTTAAGCTTCTTCTATCCTTACTTGCTTTATTTCTAAGTCTCATTAAACTTAAAAAAAAATCTAAAGGATTTTACAGATTTTCTAAGCTAGCTTTTGACCCTGTTCTACTCATTATCTCATGAAATTGTTTATTCTATTTTTTGAGCTCTAATTCTCAGAAACTCCATATTTTGATGAGGTCTTAGTGTAAAATCCATCTATTCTATTTCTGACTTTTAAAGTCATGTAGAAGAAATCCAGACCTTTATCCATATTACAGGCCTTTGATTAAATTAAAAATAGCTGTCACATCCAAAATTGTTGCTCTGAAACACTCTTTTAACCTGGAACTGAAGTGACTCTTACAGGCTACCTTTCAGACAAATAATAGATTGACCTATAAAATAAACATTGACACCAGTGAGGAAGGTGCTTCTTTAAACAATCAACTATATGAGACCAAATGGCCAACATTTTTACACAAGTAAAAATGAAAAGGCAAGGAGGGGCAAGGAAACTGAATGGATGGAAATGGGAGAGGTAGGCTGGATTTGATGAGAATGCAGATACATTATGAGGATTGTAACCAATGTCACAGAACAATTTGTGTATGGGTTATTGAATGGGAATCTAATCTGCTGTGTAAATTTTCACATAACCACACACACACACACACAAAGATGCCATGCCACCCTAAATATGGTGGTCATGGACACATGACTTAAAAAGACTTGCTATAGGGAGCATAGCTAACTGACAGGCTCCAATGGTTGCATCTTGGATCTGTTGGGCCATCCAGGCCAGGACACTCTTCCCCTGGGCTGCTACTAGTCAGTGGCAGAACACAATCACAATGAGAGAATGAAGCCATTCTCGTCCCATGGGGAGTTTCTCTGATGACCAGTCATCGTCTGGAAACTTTCTTAACTCTATCCTAGGCTTTTTAAGAGCCGTCCTGGGGTCTGAGGCTCTACCTATGCAATCCTTCCCTTATTCTGTACTTTGCAACTTTCAGTCTTGTGTTACTATCCTTTGATTCATACCTCCTGATACTTCCTTTCCTTTGTCCTTCAAAGTTATTTTACCCAATAAGTATATTGCATGTCTAATCTCTTCTTGACATCTGCTTCTTGGAGGACTAAAACTGACACATGAATTGTTTTATTTTTTAGCCTAAATATTCTCAGTTCATCTGTCTTCCTTAAACTTACATGGTGCTTCACAGACTTTTCTCTACTTTGTGCATTCCAGTCTCTCAATGAGGCAATAACCAAACAAATATCTCCCAGGTCTAGTCTGACCAGTGCACACAGTACAGTTGCACTTATTCTGAGTCCTTATATTCTGAGCACAATGTTTTTACTAATGCATTCCTGGATGACATTAACATTCTGGGCCTCTTTCTCACTCTTGATTTATGATGATGTTGTAGGACATCAAATGAATGGTTTTCAGTGGATCCAAATAAAATTCAAGCATACTTGAGCTCTCACATTCAAATCCTTCCAGTTTTGAATTCATTACGACTTTTCCAGATGTCCTAATTGTAATAAAATTTCTACTGTCTCATCTTATAGAAGCAATTAAAAAAGTTAGGTACAGGAATTCATATCTGTTTCAATTTTATTTTATTTTGATATATTTTAGGCTCTCATATCATCCATTATATTAACTATTCTACATGCTTCTTATACCCATGGAATTCCATAATTGTGACAGCAATATTTACATCAAAGCTCTTGAGAAAAATATTCCGCTCTGTCTGAGGAGAAGCCACAAGAAATCTCTTTAGATTAAATCAGTCATTGCCTTTAGTCAGGGTCATTACATCAATAACATAACTGCCCAATTACATTGCCATTCACAGCTCATATCTCCCTCTTTTCCATAAGGATATCATGAGGTTGTCAGATATAGAAATAGAGATAACATACAACTGAAAACACTTTCTTGGTCCATAGATGGGAGCTCTGGTAGTGTAGTGCCTAAGGCATTTGACTGGCAACCAGAAGGCTAGCAGTTCAAACCCACCAGCCAGTCCTTGGAAGGAAGATGGGGCAATCTACTTCTGTAGTGATGCTGCCTTGGAAACCCAAAGAAGCGTTGCTATGAGACGGATCCTACTCGAAGGCAGTTAGTTTGGTGTCTGGTTTTGGGTCTATAGATCACCAGCATGACAATATCCTATTTGTTTTGAACTTATGCAGGTCCTCAATATTTATTTGTTTCTCTTTCATTGTTGTTGTTGTTAAGTGCTGTCGAGTCGTTTCCGACTCATAG
>NW_006922378.1:754152-761473 GCF_000298275.1 Orycteropus afer afer | reverse complement strand
CCTTTCTCCTGCTCTTCCGGCCTGCTACTCTGTGCTACGCCCGTGCTTACCTTGCTCCCGGAGACCCGGTCCCTCTTGGGAGGGTAACAAGGGAAAGTGTTCAGGGCAGATCAGTGAGTAAGCACCAGCCCGCCCATGCTGACCTTGCTCCTGGAGACCCGGTCCCTCTCAGGCGGGCAACAAGGGAGCCCTCTGAGCACCAGTGACTGGGTTTTACCCATTTCTCCTGCTCTTCTGGCCTGCTACTCTGTGCTATGCCTGTGCTTACCTTGCTCCTGGAGGCCCGGTCCCTCTCGGGAGGGTAACAAGGGAAAGTATTCAGTGCAGATCAGTAAGCACTCTTTCATTAGAGCACAAAATTGGCACTTTTGATTGTAGTGTTGAAATATAAAAGTGATGGGGGATAATTTGGAAATACATTTAAGGTGGTTCATTAGAGACCATGATAAATGCAATTCACCATGGAATGAGAGAAAATTCTAAGTGCAAAGAGAAATTCAGTAAGCATGTCCAAGGAACATAATAAGGCAAACTTTCACTTAGGTTGAATTTCTAAAATTGTTGGATGCTTATCATTGTTTAAAGGAATTTGGAGATTTTTGAGATAACATTATTCAAAGCTTAACAATGTTGTGATTCCCAGGGACAACCACACCAACTGTCAATTTTGGCTTTCTGTTCCCCTAGCATCATTTCATAATACAAAGGATTTATGGATATTGTGCTTGTTCACACTAATACAATCTTCCAAGAAAAGTATTGAAAAAGAGAACTAGCTGGTGGTAACACTTTTATCCTAAAACTATCCTGAAATAGCATGTTCTTGTTACCTAGTGCCATTCTGACAGGAATATACCACAAATGGGATAGCCTTAACAAACTGGAGTTTATTCTCTTACAGATTGGAGGTTTTAAGTCCAAGTCCAAAGTGCCAGGCTCTAGGGGCTGGGTGAAAGCCCCTCAGCCTTGGGTTCCAGCTCTGTCTCCAGTTTCTGGCCCACTGGAGCTAGAGGCATTTCTTCATTCAGACAGCTGCTGGCTGCTGAGCCTGACAAGCCCAAGGTTGACAAGTTAAAAGGCACAGTCGAGATATAACCAAACCACATGACAGGTCATTAATTTAAGTCCATTGTAAGTCTCCAGGTCGGCAGAGCATGGCAGGCTGCTGTACAACGACATGGCTACATGCAGGGTCCGAGCATGCCATAAGCTAGAGACCATTCCCCATGGCTTCTGCTTATATACAGGAAGTAGACCATAGTCCCTAAGGCAGCTACTCAGCTGCTCACAATAGATTCTATCATGGAGTCGATTACCAGTCTCATCATGGGGAATAATTATATCCAGCTGCCCAGCCACTCAACCAGGCCTGGCCCCAAGTTGACACATAAACTTCACCACCACAGAGCACATTTGGAATCATCACAGTATTTCCATTCTCCAAAAAGCTGTTCATTTGTGTGTGTGTGTGTACATATGTAAAGAAAAAAAGTTTAGTGTTCAAAATTATGGTAAATGTAATTGTCTAAAAATTTACCCTATGTTTGGAATATGTTAAATAGATTTTTGCAAATAGTTATATTTTGACAATCTTTTTTTTTTTTTAAATGTGAAATATAAACATATACCTGTTGGATATCTACAGGTTCATTCTTTTAAGTATATTAATCATTTAGAGGTTGAAGGTGGCATAAATAGACCCAGAATATTTTAGGAATCACTAAGATCATACAGATTATCTAGCACAATTGGAGATGTATTTAAGGTAAACTCACTTTCACCAAGTCTACTCTGACTGATAGTGAGCCTTAGGGTAGAGTAGAACTATAAATCATTACAGTTCTACCGTAGGTTATAAATCTTTATGGAAGTTCACTGTCACATTTTTCATCCATGGAGGCATTGGTGGATTTGAACTGCTGACCTTTTGGTTAGCAACCAAATGCTTTAACCACTACTATATACACCAGTTCTCCTCCATAGTATCCTCTACAAAACCTCCTGAGAAATCAGTTTTCTGGAGAGAAGAAGCACTTTCTGAAAATTAATTTTATTGCACTAATTTGTGTAAAATAAGAAGCCTCACAAATACACATTTTGGAGCATTATGACAAATGTAGAAACCTGTGTAACCATCGTCACATTTGAATTACATGCTTTTACCACTACATAAGCTTCTCTGTGTCCTTCACAGTCAATCACATTCCATCCCAGCTCCAGGTAACTTCTGATCTATTTTCTGTCAAATTATATTATTTTTCCTGTTCTAAAATTGTATATTAATATAATCATAAAATAGATGCTTTTTGTGTGTTTTTATAACTTCTTCCACTCTGAGTATTTTGGGAATTTGTCCATGTTTATGTATCATCAGTTCATTCCTTTCTCATTTCTGACAATTATTCTTTTGAATGGATAGAAATATTTACTTATTTATTCACATCTGGATGGTTTGCAAACCAAGAAAATCCAAACCAGTTGTTGTCAGGTCAATTCTGACTCATGGCTATACCATGTGGGTCAGAGTACAACTACGACCCATTGGATTTTCAATGGCTGTGATATTTCAGAGTACATTGCCAGGATTTTCTTTGCAGGTGGCCCTGGGTGGATGGCACTCTCCAACCTTTCAGTTAATAGGTGAATACTTATCTGTTTGCACCAACCAGTGCCTCCTCTGGTTGTTTCCAGGTTTTGGTTAATAAGAAGAAACCTCTTAAGAACATTTGTGTTCAGCTTTTTGGCATATGTTTTCATTTCCCTTGAGTAAATATCTAACAGTGGAAATGCTGGATCATATGGTAAGTATATATTTATCCTTGTAAGAAAATGCCACATTGTTTTCCAGAGTGGCTGTATCATTCATTTCACATTCCCACCAGTAAAGTATGAACCTTCCAGTTGCCCTACATCTTGGACAGGGCTCAGTATGCTTAGCCTTCTTCATTTCAGCCATGCTACTTGGTGTGCAGTCACATCTCCTTGTGGTTTTAATTTTCATTTCCTGATCCTCATTGAAGTTGAGACGCCTTTCATGTGATTTTGGTTTTTATTTCATGTGCTTTTCTGAAATGCCTGCTTAAACTACTCATTTAAGAATAAAGTTGTTTATCTTCTTATTATTAAATTATGGAAGTTCTTTAAATATTCTGCATACAAAACATTGGCAGATATCTACATTTATTATTGTGTGTGTGTGTATTACATGTAAGTAATGTAAATCTGTTTGCATACATATTTTTTCTTTTATTTTGTCTCTTTGTGTTATTAAAAGAACATTTTGAAAGAGAGAAGGTTTTAATTTTGACAAAGTATCATTTGTCAATTATTTTATTTCTTGATTGGTGGCTTTGTATTTAAAAACTCTTCACCTAATGCAACATCACAAAGATCTTCTCTTATTTTTCAGTCTAGACTCTTTGCAGTTTTAGCTTTTACATTTAGGCCTGTACTTTATTTTGAGTTTATTATTGTGCACAGTCTGTGGCTATAAATCGAAGCTGTTTTCTACAGGGACATACAATTCCAGAACACTTTATTAAAAGTCTATCCTTGGTTTTAAAAAAAATGAGTTCATTATATCTGTATGAGTCTCTATAGTATCTATTCTATTCCGTTGAGCTGTATGTCTAGCTTCACACTAATACAACATTCTGAATTTCTAGAGCTACTGAGCCTTGAGCCCTAAAATTGGTCCTCCAATTCTGTTCTTTTTCAAAATTTCTTCAGCTATTTTATTTAGTTAGTTAATTTTTATTTTATTTTTATCTTAAGAACTTGTTTTACATTCAAAGTCATGTGCACATTTAGTTTCATTCCCTATTCACCATGTCCAACGCTAACCCAGTCTCCTCCCCTCCCTACCCTGCAACACTCCCCCTGTGCCCCTCATAATTATGCACTCCTGCTTAAATGTTGGTTCTTTGGTGTCTCATGTCTATTGCTTTAAGGGATGTATTACCATTGAGTATGTGAGTGTGGCATCCTGGGTTGAGTGGTCTGCGTGTACATCTTGTGAATTATTGGGCTGAGAGCCCGCCCCTGGGGGTGAGTTTTATTCCAGGCGCCGAATGTGTTTCAGGGCCATAGTTTTGGGATTCTCACCAGACTTCATCTGACCAGTGATCCTGATCATTATTGACCCTTTCCTGAGCGGTTGGCATTAGTAGCTGGGCCCCATCCATTTCTTCTGGTCTGGAGGGCCATCGTATCCTAGGGCTGATTGCTTCTAAATGCCCTTGTGTGTGTGTGTGTGTGTGTGTGTGTGTGTTCTTCTTCACTTCTGATGCTAGGAGACCATTAGCTGCATCCTAGATGGCTGCTTGAAAGCTTTTAAGACCCCGGTCGCTATTCACCAATATAGGGTATGGAGCAACACTTTTATGTATTTTGTTTTGCCAATTGAGTCTGGTATAGCCCAGTACTATGGTCCTGAGGTAATAGTTCTATTGGATCTCTCTCCCATACTGTTGGGATGTCTGTGAGAGATTACTCTGTGTCTGTCTTCTATTGTTTCTGTAAGGACTGCAGGTATTTTGTATCACTGGTATCTGTGCAAGGTTAGCCTCAGCTGATTCTATCCTTTGTCTAGAGTATACCTCTATTCACTGATCCCTTTCTGATCATCTCAGGTGCTTATGTGTTTATCTGTATAGCCGAGTGTTTGGTGTTAATGGCAATGTGGTATTGTGGATACATTGGTTGGTATCAACATCTGCTGTCTATCTCTTATGTGCACAGTTTGGTGTCCTCTCTTTTCCCAATGTTATCATGGTGGTCATATATCCTTCCCATATATCCCTCCCCCTACCCATGTCAGCATGTAAGCCCAACTAGCCTTAAATTAATCCCTCCCATTCCATCCACATCCCGGTAACCTACTAGGTGAGTTCCCTTTCCCAAGCAATCTCTTCTCTGTCTTTTTAGAATAATGGGCTCATACAATACTTGTCCTTCTGCGATTGACTTATTTCACTCAGCATAATGTCCTCCAGGTTCATCCACGTTGTGAGATGATTTGCATATCCCTAATTGTTCTTTAATGTGGCATAGTATTCCATTGTGTGGATATACTATAATTTGGTTATCCACTCATCCGCTGATGGGCATTTAGGTTGTTTCCATCTCTTTGCTATGGTAAATTGTGCTGCAATGAACATAGGTGTACATATGTCTGTTCGTGTGCTCTCTCTCACCTCTTTAGGGTATATTCCTAGTAAAGGAATTGCTGGGTCAAATGGTACTTCTATTTTCAGTTTTTTAAGGAAACGCCATATCATTTGCCATAATGGTCGTACCATTTTACAATCCCACGAGCAGTGCACAAGAGTTCCAATCTCTCCACTACCCCACCAGCATTTGTTACTATCTGATCTGTTGAACTTAGCTATTATCGCTGGGGTGAGATGATATCTCGTTGTTTGGATTTGCATCTCTCTAATGATTAATGGTCTTGAGCAATTTCTCATGTGTTTGTTGGCTGCTTGTATATCCTCTTTGTTGAAGTGTCTGTTCAAGTCTTTTGCCCATTTGTGAATTGGGTTATTTGTCTTTTTGGTGTTGAGGTGTTGAAGTTTTCTGTAGATTATGGAGATAAGTCCTTTGTCAGATATGTCATAGGCAAATATTTTCTCCCAATTTATAGGTTTTCTTTTTACCCTTTTGATGAGATCTTTTGATGCACACAAGAATTTAATTTTTAAAAGGTCCCAGTCATCTAGCTCATCTTCTATCTCCTGCACATTCTGGGTTATGCTTGACAGTCTATTTATGCCATAAATTAGGGCTCTTAGATTTGTCCTTATTTTATCTTTGATGAATTTTATAGTTTTGGGTTTTACATTTAAGTCTTTGATCCATCTTGTGTTTACTTTTATGTATGGAGTGAGGTATGGGTCTTGTTTCATTTTTCTACAGGTGGATATCCAGTTTTGCCAGCACCATTTGTTAAAGAGGCTATCTCTTCCCCCATTTAATGGGCTTTGGGCCTTTGTCAAAGATCAGTTATCCATAGATGGATGGGTCTATGTCTGAGCTTTTGATTCTCTTCCATTGGTCTGTCTGTCTATCATTGTACCAGTACCATGCTGTTTTGACTACTGGGGCTATATAGGAATTCTTAAGATCTGCAAGTGTGAGACTTCCCACTTTGTTTTTCTTCTTGAGAAGTGCTTTGCTTATTCTAGGTCTCTTTCCTTTCCATATGAAATTAGTAATTAGTTTTTCCATGGCCTTAAAAAATTTTGTTGAAATCTGGATCAAGATTGCATTAAATGTATAGATTTCTTTAGGTAATATTGACATTTTCACACTGCTTAGTCTACCTATCCATGAACAAAGCAGGTTCTTCCATTTATGTAGTACCCTTGTTGTCTCTTGTAGCAGTGTTTTGTAGTTTTCTCTGTATGGGGCTTTTTTTTAATCTCTGGTGAGGTTTATTCCTAGATATTTAATCTTTTTCATAGCTATAGTAAATGGTTTGGTTTCCCTTATTTCTTGTCAGAGGAATCCTTGCTGGTGTAGAGAAATCCATCTGATTTTTGTATGTTGATCTTGTATCCTGCCACTTTGCTGAACCTCTCTGTTAGTTTCAGTAGTCTTTTTATTGAGTCCCTTGGGTTTTCTATGTATAGGATCATATCATCCGTAAACAGAGATAGTTTTAATTCTTCTTTGGCAATATGTATGCCTTTTATTTCTCTCTCTTGCCTTATTGCTCTGGCCAGGACTTCCAATACAATGTTAAATAGCAGTGGTGATAGACGGCATCCCTGTCTGGTTCCCGTTCATAAGCGGAATGCCTTGAGTCTTTCTCCATTAATAATGATGTTGGCCATTGGCTTTGCATATATACCCTTTATTATGTTGAGGAATTTCCCTTCTATCCCTATTTTGCTGAGAGTTTTAATCAGGAATGGATGTTGGATTTTATCAAATGCTTTTTGCCTCAATTGATACAATCGTATGGCCCTTTTCCTTTGTTTTGTTTATGTGGTGGATTACATTGATTGATTCTCTGCTGTTGAACCACCTTTGCAAACCTGGACTGAATCCCACTTGGTCCAGATGTATTAATTTTTTGATATGTTGTTGGATTCTGATGGCCAGGATTTTGTTAAAGATTTTTGCATCTATGTTCATGAGTGAAATTGGTCTGTAATTTTCCTTTCTAGTGTTCTTTCCCTGGTTTTGGTATTAGTGTTATGCTTGCTTCATAAAATGAGTTTGGGAGTACTCCATCTTTTTCTATGTTCTGGAATAGCTTGAGTAGCACAGGTGTCGACTCTTCTCTGAATATTTGATAGGATTCTCCAGTTAAGTG
>NW_006922378.1:752447-754052 GCF_000298275.1 Orycteropus afer afer | reverse complement strand
TGACCTGTTCAATTTCTTTCCTTGTTGTGGGTCTGCTCAAGTTTTCTATTTCTGAGTGGGATAATTTAGGTAGATCTTGAGATTCTAGAAACCTGTCCATCTCTTCTAGATTCTCATATCTATTGGTGTACAGTTTTTCATAATATTCTGTCAGTATCTTTTTTATTTCAGTTGGTTCTGTTGTGATGGCACCATTTTTGTTTACAATTCTTGTGATTGGGTCTTCTCCTTCTTTTCTTTTGTTAGGTCTGCCAATGGTTTATTGATTTTATTAATCTTTTTGAAGAACCAGGTCATTGTTTTGTTGATTTTCTCTATGGTTTTTCTGTTTTCTGTTTCATTTATTTCTGCTCTAATCTTTATTATTTCCTTGCTTCTAGATACTGTAGAACTCTTTTGTTGTTCTATTTCTAGTTGTTATAGTTGGCAAGTTAGTGTGTTGATTTTGTTTCTTTCCTCTTTTTTGATATATGCATTTATTGCTATAAACTGTCCTCTGAGTACTGCATTTGCTGTGTCCCATAGGTTTTGGTAGAATGTATCTTCATTCTCATTAGTTTCTAGAAATTTTTTATTTCAGTTTTTATCTGCTCTGTAACCCAATAGTTTTTAAGCAGAGGGCTGTTCAGCTTCCATATGTTTGATGCTTTTTCCTTGCTCTTCCTATTATTAATTTCTGATTTTATAGCACTGTGGTCAGAGACGATGCTTTGCAGTATTTCAGTACTTTTGAATTTACTGAGGCTTGTTTTACATCCTAGCATATGGTCTATTCTGGAGAAGGATCCAGGTGCACTGGAAAAGAATGTGAATTGTATTTTTGTTGAGTGAAGTACTCTATATATGTCTATGAGTTCCAGCTGGTTGATTATGTTGTTAAGTTCTTCTATATCTTTGCTGAGCTTCTTTCCCATTGACCTATGTCTCCTTAAAAGTGATGGGTTAAAATCCCCCACTATTAATGTAGCATTGTCTATCATTCCTTTTAATTCAGTTAATATTTTCTTCACATATTTTGGAGCATTTTCATTGGGTGCATAAATATTTATTATTGTAACCTCTTCTTTATCGATTGACCCTTTCTGCATAATATAATGCCCATCTTTGTCTCTTAAGATGTTTTTCACTTTAAGGTCTATTTTATCAGAAATCATAATTGCTACCCCTGCCCTTTTTTGGTTTCCATTGGCATGATATGTTCTTTTCCATCCTTTAACTCTTAATTTGTTTTCATCTTTGTGTCTAAGGTATGATTCTTGTAAGCAACATATCGATGGGTCTACTTCTCTTATCTAGTTGGCCACTCTTTTCTCTTGATAGGTGAATTTAGTCCATTCACATTGTAATTAGTGATAGGTATGAGTTGGTTGGTGTCATTCTATTGTGGTTTTTTGTTGTGTTGTTGGTGATTCCATAGTCTGTGCATATTTCTGTGCTGAGTTCAGTTTGTTGGCTTTTGCTTTCTCCCTTTTCTTCTTTATAGTCAGTTTTGTGTTTATTAAGCCCCTATGATTTCCCCCAAGGTTACAGGTGAGGAGAGACAACTCAGGGATGCCCAAAGCAGCAGGTGGGAAGAGGAGGAGAAAGGGGATTAAAATCCAGGAA
>NW_006922378.1:746438-749550 GCF_000298275.1 Orycteropus afer afer | reverse complement strand
AAACGGCTGGACGGCACTTAACAACAACATGTTTTCCTTCCTTCTAGATTGGATTAGAAGAATTGTCACTCTTTTCTTTGGTTACCTTGGAATATATTCTTATCTCTATATTTTCAGAACAGTGGGTGCTGCAAAGACATTGTTATGTTTTCCTCTCCATTTGAGGGTCTGTACCTAAAAGTATTATTCCCTCTCAATGGTTAGTTGCTGTTGTTGTGTCCTGCTTGAGTTTCATGGTTTTTAAGGTAGAATGTTTTATGGTCTTATTATCAGTATCTATTTCTGATTTGGTTTTGGAGTTGATGTCACATATCCTGATTTTGCTAATCTCTGTTGTGGGGTCTCTATTGGTAGGACTTCCTTAAGCATTTCTTGTAGGGTTGGTCTGGTTTTCAAAAAGTCTCTTAATTTCTGTTTATCTGAGAATTGCTTGATTTCACCCTCATATTTTATGGATAATTTGGCTGGATATAAGATTCTTGGTTGGAAGTTTTTTTTTTCTTCAGAGTTTTATAAATGCCATATCATTGCCTTCTCACCTGCATGGTTTCTGCTGAGTAATCGTAGCTCAGCCTAACTGTTTGATTATTATAAGTAATATTTATTTTTTCCGGGCAGCTCTCAAATTTTTTTCTTTGTCTTTGGTTTTGGAAAGTTTGATTATAATCTGCCTCAGTGTCTTTCTTTTGGGGTCAATCTTGTATGGGGTTATATGAGCTTCTTGAACAAATATCTTTTCTTCCTTCATTATATTGGGGAAGTTTTCTGCTAGTAGGTCTTCCACAATTTTCTCGGTGGTCTTTTTCACCTTTTCTTGTTCTGGAATTCCAATGAGTCTTATATTGTTTCATTTCATGTCATTGCATATAATTATTAGGCTTTCTTCATTTCTCTTAAATCTGTATTCTGATTTTTCTTCATACAGGCTAGTGCCCAGCGATTTGTCTTCTAGTTGGGATATGCGTTCTTTAGTCAGTTTTAGTCTGCTCTTTTGAGCTTCTACTGTGTTGTGTAGTTCTGTCATTTTGGTGTTCATGATTTGTATTTCAATAGGCATTTTCTGCATTTCTAACTGCTGTTTTTGTATGAGTTCTGATTGTGCATTAATCTTAATATTCTGTTCCTCAATGATTTTCTAGAGTTCCTCGAGGGAACTCTCTGTGTTCTCTTTGTTTCTGTTTGGTGTTTCCTTAGGCTTTTGTATAGCTCTATAAACATATTTTCTAAATTCCTTCTCAGATAATTCTATTGTCTCCTTTGCCTCCATGTATAATGAGACCTTTGTTTGTGGTTTTGCTTCTAATGCCTTGTCCTGTTTTTTTGCTTGATTTGAGGTTGCCTGTTGTTTCTTAGACATTTTGAGGTTGTCCTTAGCTTTGTTTTGTCTTGGTTTTGTGGTTTAATATTTTGAAAAGGTGAGGCTGGTGTATTTTATTTTATTATTGATTCAGGTATGTTGGGTCTCTCTGCTGTTTTCTTTGTGATGGTGGAATCACTGTGTGGAATGTGGTTATATGTTTCTGTTTGTTGTAAAGAGGGTTTAGATTTTGAAGTGAGAGGTTTTATGGTAATTGGCTGAATATGGTTTCTTCTATTGAAAGAGTGAAGTTACTGGCAGAGAAGGTGGGAGCAGAAGAAGAAGAAAAGCTTGGTGTTGCTAGGATAGGTTTCTAGGGCATTGTGCAGGCTGTTATTGATGACGTAGTTATTTACAAATCCATGGCTCAATCTCAGGATAATCTCAGGAAAGATTCTTGTTGTTAGGAAGTTGACACATTCCGCCAGGCTCAGGCACACTGAAAGACCCGGCTTCCGAGGCCCCTTGGTGCCAAAAAGCTGATCCAAGGCAAATTCTCAGGACCTCACTCAGCCGCGGCTTCCTCTCTCTCCCCACCCCATCTGCTCGTGGTGCCAGTGCAATCCACCCAGACCAAGAATGGCTCGGGAGTTTGTCTGTGATACCACCCACTTGTGGTGCTAAAGATGCGTGCAATTTCAGCTGTGCTGGAGTTGGGACAATGCCTGCTAGTAATCTGTGGTCCTGATATCAGTGACAAAGATAAGCACAAACCTCTCGATCTCTCCCAGGCTGACCCAAGCCCACTCAGTGACCCACTGAGGAGGGAGCGAATTCACCCCCCTGGAGCACCAGTGAGCTCTCTGCTTGGGTTTCTTGGTGCTGCACGCCCGTTTGCACTTGGGTGACCCAAATTACTGATAAAATCAGGTGCTGGAGACAGATTCTTGGGGTTGTTTGCTGGGATGTTATTGTGGTCACTGGTATGCTGATATAGGGTGTCTTCTTTCTTGGCTCACGGAGATCTCAGGTGGTTTCCTTCACCCACCAGTCAGTGACTGCCCCAGGGAAGTTTCCAGTGGCATCTCTTGGCTGCCCGTCTGTCCTATGCCAGGTAGACCTTTCTTAAATAATTTCCTTGTGCCTTTCTTCTAATTCTGCTCTTCTGCATTTGGTGCACTTTGATTTAGCGAGCTGTTCAGAGCACCAAAATCCCAAATTCAAACTGCTGTACCTAGCTTTTCAAGCACTAAGATGATAGGAGGAGAGACAACGCAGGGATGCCAGAGTAGCAAGCTGGAAGAGCAGGGAAGGGGATAAAAGCCTGGAGCCCCAGGCTCACAGGTGAGGAGAGACAACACAGGGACACCAGAGTAGCAGGCTGAAAGAGCAGGAGAAAGGGGATTAAAAGCCAGGAAGCCAGACAGAGGAACAGTCAGCCAGGTGGGGGTGACACGAGAAGTCTCGAGCAGCAGGACAAACTTGTCTGTTGGTTTGTCCTACTGTGGTGATATATAGACGTGAGTTTTGGAGGCTGAGCCTCTGGTGTTTAAAACCCAGAGAGATGCACCTAGTGCACAGGTAACAGCCCAGCTCATAGACTGAGACAGACTAGGAAGAAGGAAGAGGCCGTCCACTTCTCAAAGATTTGGCCAGGGAAAACCTTATAAATAACAAAGAAACACTGTTTGGTACATTACCACGCACCTTTAGTAATAGTCCGTTTAGGCTAAAAGGCTCTCAAAATAGGACTGGGAAAGAGTCGCAACATCTGAGTAAACCCAGCCTTACTCATATGGAAAAGAGAAAGCTTTC
>NW_006922378.1:731869-732451 GCF_000298275.1 Orycteropus afer afer | reverse complement strand
CAAAATGGCCAAAACCAGTCCATTTCAGCTCACTAATGCCTAGGACATCAATCTTTATGTGTTCCATTTCATTTTTGACAACTTCCAATTTTCCTGGATTCATACTTCGTACATTCCATGTTCCAATTATTAATGGATATTTTCAGCTGTTTCTCCACAATCTGAGTGGTGCCACGTCAGCAAATGGAGGTCTCGAAAGATTTACCTTATCCATATGAATAAGGCTGATTTTACTCTGATAATGCAGCTCTTTCCCAGTCCTACTTTGAGAGCTTTCTAAACTAAGTGACTCATCTTCCTTCTCTATATTGGACAATGTTTCTGGACTATTCATAAATTTGCTCAGTAATGTATCAGACAGTGTTTTTCTGCTATTCATATCCTGGCCAATTCTTTGAGAAGTCGATGGCCTCCTCCTTCTTCCTAGTCAGTCTCAGTGTGCAAGCTGGGCTGATACCTGTGCAACAGGTGCACCCCACTGGGTTTGAAACACCAGTGCCACAGCCTCAAGACTCACAGCAACATGTCACCACAGTAGGACAAACTGACAGACAAGTTTGTCTCCCTTAGCTGTTGGAAACC
>NW_006922378.1:724985-730632 GCF_000298275.1 Orycteropus afer afer | reverse complement strand
ATATACATATTTTAGGAAAATGGCTCACAAACTTATAGAAGCTGGCAAGTCCAAAGTTCCTTGATCAAACATCAAGCTGGAGGCTTTCTGTCCTAATATAAACAAATCAGCAAAAAAGAAGAGCTAGAATAGGACAGCTCTAGGCAACCAGATAAACACTTACCTCCTAGTCAGCCTTGTAGCATTACCCTTTCTTTCCTTAGTTCCCATCCCCTACCCCTTGTATCTAATCAGCCTGTCCCAGAATCACTGCAGAACCTGAACAGTTTATCTCTGCAGATGTATATGAGTCTATTGAAAATACCATGGCTTGTGTCAGGCACACTTTAGTCCTCAAGGTGACATCTTTGCTTGTCAGCACTTGCCAGAGGTCTTTTGGAGCCGATTTGCTCAGTGCTAAATGGCGGTTCAGACCCACCAGCCACTCCTCAGAAGGAAGGTTGGGCAATCCTTCTGTAGCGATACTGCCTCGGAAACCCAAGGAGGGGTCACTATGAGTCGGGGCTGACTCGACAGCACACAGCAACAAGAAGTGTTGTCTGATACTTGACTGCTGCTTCTATTGGTGTTGAATGTAGAATCACGTAATATGAAGTCTTTGACAACTTCAAACTTTTCTCCATTTATCATAATGCTGCTTATTGGCCCGGTTGTGAGAATTTTTTTTTTCTTCATATTGAGGTGTAACTCATGCTGCAGACTGTATTCTTCAATCTATATCAGTAAGTGCTTCAACTTCTCCTCACTTTCAGCAAGCAAAGTTGTGCCATCAGTGTATTGCAAGTTGTTAATGATTTTTTTCTCCAATCCTGTTGCCACATTCTTTTTCATATCATTCAGCTTCTCAGATTATTTGTTCAGCATACAGATTGAATAAGTATGGTGAAAGGATACAACCCTGACACACTTCCATCTTGATTTTAAACCATGGAGTATCCCCTTGTTCTGTTTGAACAACAGCCTCCTGGTCTATGTACAGGTTCCTCATGAGTACAATCAAGTGTTATGGAATTCCCATTCTTCTCAATGTTACCCATAATTTGTTATGATCCACACGATCAAATGCTTTTGTATAGTCAATAAAACACAACTAAATATCTTTCTTGTATTCTTTGCTTTGAGCCAACATCCATCTGACATCAGCTATGATATCTCTTTCTCTATGTCCCCTTCTGAATCCAGCTTGCATTTCTGGAAGTTCTTTTCAATATACTGCTGCAACTATTTTTGAATTATTTTACATAAGTCTTTACTTGTGTGTGTTATCAATGATATTGTTTGATAATTTCCACATTCTGTAGGATCACCTTTCTTTGGAAGGTGTACACATATGGATCTCTTCCAGTCAGTTGGCCAGGTCTTCCAAGTCTTCTGGTATAGCTGAGTGAGTGCCTCCAGTGTGGCATCTGTTTGTTGAAACATCTCAATGGGTATTCTGTCAATTCCTGTAGCCTTATTTTTCACCAGTTTCTTCAGTGAAGCTTTGACTTCTCTTCCTTCAATAACATTGATTCTTTATCATTTGGTACTTCCTAAAATGGATGAACATCGAACATCTTTTTGGTACAGTGGCTCAGTGTATTCCTTCCATCTTCTTTTGATGTTTCCTGCATCACTCAATATTTTGCCTATAACCAAAAAACAAAATTCGTTGCTGTTGAGTGGGTTCTGACTCATAGCAACCCCTCCTTGGGTTTCTGAGGTGGTATCACTATGGAAGTAGATTGACCAATCTTCCTTCTGAGGAGTGGCTGGTGGGTTTGAACTGCCACACTTCTGGTTAGCAGTAAAATGCCTTAGGCACTACTCCAGCAGAGTTCCTATATATTGCCCACAGAATTATTCAATATTGCAACTCGAGGCTTAAATTTTTTCTTCAGTTCTTTCAGTTTGAGAATGACAAGCATGTTCATCCCTTGTGGTTTTCTAACTCCAGGTCTTTGGACATTTTATTACAATAATTGACTTTGTCTTCTCAAGTTGCTTTTTGAAATCTTCTGTTCAGCTCTTTTATCATGTAGTTTCTTCCATTTGCTTTAGCTACCCTCCATTCAAGGGCAAGTTTCAGAGTCACGTTTTGGTCTTTTCTTCCTTTCTTGTCTTTTTAATGACCTCTTACTTTCTTCATGGATGATATTCCTGATGGCATCCCACAATTCCTCTGTTTTCTGGCCATTGGTATTCAGTGCATCAAATCTATTCTTTAGATGGTCTCTAAATTCAAAAGGGATATTATTAAGGTTATATTTTCACTTTCATGGACTTGTTTTAATTGTTTTCAACTTCAACTTGATCTTGCATATGAGCAGTTGATGATCTCTTCCACAATCAGCTCCTGGCCTTGTGTTCTCTGAAAATATTGAACTTCTCCATTGCCTCTTGCCATAGATGTAGTCAATCTGATTTGTTTGTTCCATCTGGAGAATTCCACATGTTTAGCCATTGTTTGTGTTGTTGAAAAAACGTATTTGCAATGAATAAGTCATTGATCTTGCAAAATTCTTTCATGCAATCTCATGTTATTTCTATTACCAAAGCCATATTTCCAACTACTGGTGACTCTTCTTTGTTTCCAACTTTTGCATTCCAGTCACCAGTGATAATCAACAAAACAAAACAACAACAACAACAACAACAAAAAAAAACACCTCACCGTCATCAAGTCAATTTTGACTCATAGCAACCCCTCCTTGGTTTCTGAGGCAGTATCTCTACAGAAGTAGATCACCCAATCTTCCTTCCAAGGAATGGCTGGTGGATTTGAACAGCCAGCTTTCTGGTTAGCAGTCAAATGCCCTAGGCACTATACCACAGAGTTCCTATTTTAGCTCACTAATGCCTAGGGTATCAATCTTTATGTGTTCCATTTCATTTTTGACAACTTCCAGTTTTTCTGGTTTCATGCCTCATACATTCCATGTTCTGATTATTAATGGATGTTTGCAGCTGTTTCTGCTCATTCTGAATCCTGCCACATCAGCCAATGGGGGTCCCAAAAGCTTTACTCCATCAATATCATTAAGTTCTTCTCTACTCTAAGGAGTCAGCTCTTCCCCAGTCATATTTTGAGTGCCTTCCAACCTGTTGGGCTCATCTTCTGGCACTACATCAGACAATGTTTCAAGGTTATTCATTAGGCTTCCCAGTAACATATCAGACAGTGTTTCACTGCCATTCATAAGGTTTTCTTTACTGGCCAGTTGTTTGAGTAGTGGATGATCTCTCCTTTCTTTTGAGTCTGTCTTAACCTGGAAGCTCTGCTGAAACCTGTCCACCATGGGTAACACTGCTGGTTTAGAAACTGGTGGCATAGCCTCCAGCCTCACAGCAACACACAAGCCACTGCAGGATGACAAGGTGAGAGAGAAGTTCATCTCCTTTAGTTGTTCATAACTGCTCTGCTCACTTCCCTGGCTGGCCTTAAAATAAAGCTTCCCCAGAAGGCCCCGAGCCAAGTGTCCACCTACCTCTCCAAGGGCACTGCCTTTAATATAGGGCTCATTTATCTTTATAATTTGCGGTTGGGTGTTGTCAAATCATTTCCAACTCTTATAGACTCTATATGACAGAATAGAATTGCCCCATTACAGGTTTTCTTACCTATAATTTTTGTGAATGCAGACTGCCAAGTCTTTCTCCTGCAGTGGCCCTGGATGGGTTTGGAATGCCAATGGTTTAGTTAGCAGCTGAGCACTTTACCACTGTGTCACTAGAGCTACCTCATCTTTATGACTAAGGCATGCCATTTCTGTGATCTCTGTAAAATCTCTAAGTATTCAGCCTGGTTGAAACAGAAGCATTCTATCTGGTTGAAACACTAACATCTCGTAGCCTGAATTCTGATAATAATCAGATTTGCTATTCTTTGCCTCAAAGTTTCACCCGATGTATGTGTATCTTTGCATTCAACACCTTCAAGGGGAACCCTATGCATATTATTGGAGATGCTTCAGTGAGTAGGTCCCTTGCGTTCTGTGCTCTGCCTTGCAAATTCTAGGTTTCTTATAGTCAAGTCGATTCCGACTCACAGAGACCCCATGCACAAGAGAACAAAACATTTCCCTGTTCTGTGCCATCCTCACAGTCCTTGCTGTGCTTGAGCCCATTGTTGTACCCACCGTGTCAACCAATCTCATTGAGGATCTTTCCCTTTTTCTCTGACCCTCTGCTTTACCACGATATCCTTCTCCAGAGACTGGTCCCTTCTGACCACATGACCAAAGTAGGTGAGACAAAGTCTGGCCATTCTTGCTTCTAAGGAGCATTCCTGCTGCACTTCTTCCAGGACAGAATTGCTCATTCTTCTGGTAGTCCATGGTATTTTCAGTATTTTTCGCCAACACCACAAACCAAAGGCATCGATTTTCTTTTATCTTCTTTATTCATTGTCTTGCTTTTACATGCATATAAGGAAATTGAAAATACCATGGCTTGCTTCAGGCACACTTTAGTCTTCAAAGTGACATCTTTGCTTCTTAACACTTTGAAGAGGTCTTTTGCAGCAGATTTTCCCAGTGCAATATGACGTCTGATCACCTTACTAGTCTTTTCAATGGGTGTGGATTGTGGATTCAAGTAAAATGAAATTTTTGAGAACTTCAGTCTCTTCTCCATTTATCATGAGGCTGCTTACTGGTCTAGTTGTAAGGAGTTTTATTTTCTTGATGTTGAGATGTAATCTATACTGAAGGCTTTGATATTTATCAGGTAGTGCTTCTAGTGCTCTTCACTTTCAACAAGTATGGTTGTGGCATCTGCAAATTTCTGGCTGTTAATGAATCTTCCTCCAATCCTGATGCCATTTTCTTTCTCACATAGTCCAGCTTCCTGGATTATTTGCTCACCATTCAGACTGAATAAATACGATGTAAATATACAACACAGATGCACTTTCTTCCTGATTTTAAACCATTATCCTAGTTCCGTTCAAATGACAACTTTTAGTCTATGTACAGGTTCCTCATGAGCACAGTTAAGTGTTCGGGAATTCCCATGCTTCTCAATGTTATTCATAATGTATTATGATCCACACAGTCAAATGTCTTTGCATAGTCAATAAAACACAGGTAAACAACTTTCTGGTATTTTTTTGCTTTCAGTTAAGATCCTTTGAAATCAGCAATGATTCCTCTCATTCCACTTCCTCTTCTTAATCCAGCCTGCTTTTCTGGAAGTTCCCAGTCAATTTTCTGGTATGGTTGGTTTTGAATTAACTTCAGCAAAATTTTACTTGCATGTGATATTAACAAAATTGTTCAATAATTTCTACATTCAATTGGATCACTTTTCCTTGGAATAGGCACAAACATTAATCTCTTCCAGTCATTTGGACAGGTAGGCATCTTCCAAATTTCCTGGCATGGATGAGTAAGCATCTCCAGAGCTGTATTCTTTTTTTTTTAATTGTTCTTTGGGTGAAGATTTACAGAGCAAATTCACTTTCCATACAGCCATTCACATGTACTTTGTCTCATGTCATTGACCACAGTTTACCACAATGCAACAGCTCCCCTCCCACTTCCTCTTCCCAGTGTCCAGCCCTCCATGCACCCCTGCCCCCTGAGCTGTCTCCCTGTGCATAAGCAGCCCTTCTTTCTCCCATGATTGTTCTCTCCAAGGAGTGTATCTACTTGAAGTAAATGTACAA
>NW_006922378.1:708109-724200 GCF_000298275.1 Orycteropus afer afer | reverse complement strand
ACCTGGGAATTCTGATCATTCACATAAACTTATAGGACCATTGTCTGCCAACCCTATATATGTTCTTGGATACACTCCCCATTTCATAGACATAATTAATTGTTTAGCCTGTCCACCCATCTATCCACCCATATACCCATGTTTGCCTTCACTGACACCACAGTACTGTATGTGCAAAAGGGTTCATCTTTGTTGTCTTTACCCCCCATGTACCTCTCTTTATCTTTCTCATCCTGAAAGGTATCATATTGGTCACTCACATTTGGTACATTGCCCTTCTCTTTACCCAAATCAATACTTATCTCAATCTATCTAAGAGCTGCATTCTTTTGTTGAAACATCTCAATGGATCTTCTGTCAGTTTCTGGAGTCTTGTTTTCCACCAATTCCTTCAGTACAGATTTAACTTCTTCCTTCAGTACCACTGGTTCTTGATCAAATACTACCTTCCTAAGTAACTGAACATCAACCAATTCTTTTTAGTGCAGTGATTAGGTGTATTCCTTCTATCGTATTTTGATATTTTCTGTATCATTCAATATTTTGTCCATAGAAACCTTCAAAATTGAAATTTGAAGTTTGAATTTTTTCTTCAGTTCTTTCAGCTTGAGAAATGCCAAGTATGTCCTTCCCTTTTGGTTTTCTAACTCCAGTTCTTTCTACTTTTCATTATGATACTTTACTTTGTCTTCTTGTGTTACCCTTTGAAATCCTCTGTTCAGCTCTTTTATTTCAATATTTTGTCCTTTTTCTTAGGTACTCTCCATTCAAGACCAAATTTCAGAGTCAGCCCTGACATTCATTTTGGCCTTTTCTTCCATTCCTGTCTTTTTAATTACCTTTTGCTTTCTTCATGTATGATGCATTTGATGTCATTCATCTGTTTTGGTTACTTCTGTGCTGCTCTAACAGCAATTACCACAAAAGTGATGGCTTTAACAAACAGGAGTTTATTCTTACAATGTGGAGGATTTAAGGCCAAATTCAAAGTCCCAGGCTCTGGGGGATGGATGAGAGCCCCTCAACGTTGGGCTTCAGCTCTGCCTCCTGCTCCTGGCCCACTGAAGCTGGAGGCTTTTGATCACTCAGCTGCTGGCTACTGAGGCTGACAATCCCGAGGTCAACAAGTAACAAGGCACAGTCCCAATATTACCAAATCACATGGAAGGCCATTAATTCAAGTCCATTAAAAGTCCCAAGATCAGTTAGCATGCAGGCTGCTGAACAATGATTGGGCTACATGCAGTGTTCAAGCATGCCATAAGCTAGAGACCATTCCCAAAGCTGTTGCTTATATACAGGAAGCAGACCACATCCCTAAAGCAGCTACTCAGCTGCTTGTGGTAGATCCCACCATGTAGATGGTTGCCAGTCTCATCATAGGGAATAACTACCACCAGCTACCCAGCCACTCAACCCGACCCAGCCAAGTTGACACACCAACTTAACTAGCACATCATCCCACAACTCATCTGGTCTTTAATCGCTGGAGTTCAATATATCAAATCTATTCTTCAGATAGCCTCTAAATTCAGGTGGGATATAATCATTGTTATACTTTGGCTCTCATGGACTTGTTTAAATTTTATTTAGCCTCAACATGAACTTGCATATGAGCAATTGATAGTCTGTTCCACAATCAGCTCCTATACTAATTTTAATTGATGATATTGAGCTTCTCCATTGCCTTTTGCACAGATATAGTTTATTTGATTTCTGTGTATTTCATCTAGCAAGGTCTACATGTCTAGTCACCATTTATGTTATTGAAAGGAAAGATATTCCCAATGAATACGTTGCGGGTCTTGCAAAACTCTTATCACATGATCTCAAGCATCATTTCTATCACCAAGGCCATATTCTCCAACTATTAGTACTTCTTCATTTCCAACTTTTGCATTCTGATCACTGGCAGTAATAAATACATCTTGATTTTATGTTTAGTCAATTTTAGGCTTAAGTTGTTAAAAATCTTCAATTTCTTCATCTTTTGCTTTGGTGGTTGGTGCATACATTACAATAATAGCTTTCCTTGTAGACATATAGATCTTATCTTATCACTGACAGCATTGTACTCCAGGATAGATCTTGAAATGTTCTTTTTGATGATGAATATGACACTGTTCATCTACAATTGTCATTTCCAGCATAGTAGGCCATGTGATTATCTAATTCAAAATAACCAATACTGGTCCATTTTAGCTCACTCATGGCTAGGATATTGATCTTTATGCATTCCATTTCATTTCTTACAATTCCTCATTTTCCTACATTCATACTTTGTACATTCCACTTTCCAATGGAATGGAATGTTAATGGATGTTTACAGCTGTTTCTTCCCATTTTAAGTCATTCCCCATCAACAAATGGAGGTTTCAAAAGCCTTGCCCCATGCATGCCATTAAGGTCAATTCTACTTTGAGGATGCAGGTCTTCCCCTGTCATATTTTGAATGCCTTTGGACCTCAGGGACTCATCTGGCACTGTATCAGACAATGTTTCATGGCTCTTCCTACATGTTTCCAATATTATAACTATTCATAAGATTTTCAGTGGCCAGTTCTTTCAAAAGTGGATGGTTCCATCTTCTTTGCAGTATGTCTTAGTCTTGAAGGTTTCTTCACCTCCCCAAACTCCATATTTGGCTCTCAAACAAGTGAGAATATTATGTTGTGCTTGGACTCATTCTATTGGCATCATAGTCTGGAAAATGTTTCCAGGTAGAAATATGAGGTGAACAGGACTCCCTTCATTTCTCTTCTATTGGAGATTAATCTTGCAGTACCCATTGTCTATAGCCTAAACCCTACCTTTTCAGATATATTTGTTGCAGTTGTTTTATGATGAGAGATCAAATTACTTCTGCAGAAGTCAGAACTAGGTTTTGAAAATATTTCTTTTAACCTCTGCTTGAAGCCATATGTCAAAAATCCATTGATTCTTTCTTGAAAAACTTAACTTTTATCATTTCTGTTTTTATATATTGACCTGGAATTTTGCTTTCTATAGCTGGCTCATGGATTACGGATATATCTTAAATTTGTAGGCTATAGCTACATAGCCAATATCAATTTTTCTTCACATGACAGCTGTTTAAAATTTGAAGACAGGAAGTGCTTTCTTCCCTAGAATGGTTATCTAAATCCTTCAGTCTTGGATATACTTTTGGATTTTGTCAAATTAACAATTTCTTTCCCAAAATGTGTTGCCCAAAGATGAATACTGCATTCCAGATAAAATGACACATATAGAATTGATCTTATATTGTAAAATGTTGACTAATTTTCATTTAATACATTCTTTTACATTTTTTATTGTGATTTGCATGAAATTTTATAAAGTAGATTCATTTTATATTCAACAGTTTGTACACATTTTTTCCTCAACACTGATTACAATCCCCACAGTGTAACCAGTCTCTTCCCACTTCCTCCCTGCGGCTAACCTTTCCCTGTGTCCTTATTGTCTATGTATTGCTGCCTCCCTATAATTCTGTCTGTGCAAATGCTGCCTTTCTGATTTCTTATGGTTGGTTCTTCCAAGGAATGCATCTACCTGGTATAGTTGTTTAGCTCATACACCTGTCTATTGTTTGGCTAAGAGTTAAGCCATGGGGATGAGTCTAATTCAAGGCCCGAAGGGTGACTAGGGACCATAGTTTTCAGTGCTTCACCAGTCTCTACCTGACCAGCAATCTAGGTCTCTTTTGTGTTTTTGAATTTTGTTCCATATTTTTTTTTCTTCCACTCTATTCAAGATCTCCAAGTTGATCCCTTTTAGAGTGGTTGACAATGGTAGCCAGGCACAAGTTAGGTTTTCTGGTCTCAAGGTTCTGTAGGCTGAGGTGCTCATCCATTAGTCTCTTGAACTAGTTGTGTCCACATGTCTTTGATTTTCTTCACTCCTGATGGGGAAAGACCAATATTTTCATCTTAGATGTTAGCTTAGAAGCTTTTAAAACCCCAGGCACTAGTCAACAAAATAGGATGTAGAAAAAAAAATTTTGTACTATGTTATGTCACCTGACTTTAATATTCCCTGGAACCACGATCCCAAGCCTGCAGGCCCAGTGACTCATTCACTCAAGATGCTTGGTGGTAGCTAAGAAGTTAACTTTGTCCCCTGTTAGCTCTACAATACATATGGACATATTTATGGCACATACAAATACTTATATATGAATACCTTCTGCCATACTTATGTATGCTCAAAGGTATATTCTTGTTCACCTACCCAAACCTTATCAGTTTGCCTGTGTATCTTGTATCCATCCATAGATTAGTGTTAATATTGATGCAGTATTGTGTTTATAATAGTACTTACCTTTGTTGTCTGTATGCTCTTGTGCTACTCTCTGTTCCCTTTTCCTTGGTGATATTGTTCTGGTAACACACATTTAATGCCTTTCCCTTCAACGAAATGGATACCAAAATACAAAAAAACAAAACCAAACTCACTGCCATCCAGTCAATTTTGACTCATAGTGACCCCTCCTTGGGTTTCTGAGGAGGTATCTCTGTGGGAGTAGATTGCCAAGGAGTGGCTGGTGGGTTTGAACTACCAGTCTTCTGGTTAGCAGTCAAATGTCTTACTTAGACCCTATGCCATACCTCTTAAATAGTCAGCAATTTTCTCTCCCCTCCTCTCCCATCCCAAGCAAGCAACAAAGAAAATTTCTTTCGCTGTGTGAAACTTTTCTTGATTTTTTTTTTTTTTTAAATAATGGACTTACACCATATTATCCCTCTGTGATGAACTTATTTCACTTAGCATAATGGCCTCCAAGTTCATCCATGTTATGAGGTGATTTGTCTATTCTTCATTACGCTTTAATATTGCATAGTATTCCACTGTGTGTATGTAATCCATGCATCTGTTGATAAGCATTTAGATTGTTTTTGTCTCTTCACTGTCATAAATAGTGCTGTGATGAACATGAGTGTGCTTATATCTGTTTCTGTCCTGGATCTCATCTTTTGTCTTAGTTCTCTAGTGCTGCTATAGCTAACACACTGATTTAGGAGGGTGTAGGGGCAGACTAAGCTAGAAGTCCAAGTTCTTAGTGCAAACTTTTTCCTCTCAGATTTCTAGGTGGAGGTCCCTTGACCTTGGCTTCAGCTGTGCCTTTCAGGTCCCCTAGAGCAAGCTGGAGTTTTCTCCTGACTCACTCAGCTGCAGGGGCTGACAACCTTAAGATTGGCAGGCAGTATAGCAGGCTGCTAGCTGCTGAGGCTAACACATACACACACACACACAAAAAAAAAAACAAACAATTCACTGCCATCAAGTTGTTTTGACTCATAGCAACTTCTCCTTGGGTTTCCAAAGAGATCTCTATGGACGTAGATTCCCCATTCTTCCTTCCGAGGAGTGGCTGATGGATTTGAACCAACAGCCTTCTGGTTAGCAGTCTAATGCCTTAGGTACTACTGCTAATGAATACAAAATCAGTGGGTAAAATGCAGAATGTTGGCTCAGAGGTTTCATAGGCAACAATCCCAAGATCAACAGGCAACAAGTCAGGCCACTGGTTCAAGTCTAAGAACTAGAGATGTTGATGAGCCAAATGCAAGATTCTTTTTCTATATATACTGGAAGCAGGCTGCACTCTTTCAACTGATTAACTGTTCACAGCAGATTCAACCATGGAGATGATTACACCACATCCATTCTCATCATGGGGAATAACTATAACACAGATACCACATCACTTAAAATCACAGCAAAGCAAGGGTGACACATAATCTTAACTACCACAGCTCTTTAGGATATAGGCCTAGTAGTGGGATTGCTGGATGAAATGATATTTCTAATTCCAAATTTTTGAGGAAGTGCCATACTATTTTCCACAGTGGTTGCACCATTTTGCAGATTCTAATTGTTGGAGTTATTGGGTTAGGGTGGTGATTTTAGTTCTTTCTTCCCTTTTGATGCATACATTTCTTGCTGTACACAGAATACTGCTTTCATTGTGTCCCAAATTTTATGATATGTTGTGTTTTCAATTTCATTTGTTTCCAGGAATTTTTTTTATTTCACACTTTAATTCTTCTGTTACCCATTAGCTCTTGCGCAGTGTGTTATTCAGTTTCCATTTATTTGATATTTAGTAGCTCTGGTGGCATAGTGTATGAGGCATCTGGGTGTTAACCAGAAGGTCAGCAGTTCATATCCTCAGCCGCTTAGCAGAAAGAAGATGGGGTGATCTACTTCTGTAAAGCTTTACAGTCTTGGTACCCAATGGGGATCCTTAAGAATCAGAATGGACTCAGTGGCAGAGTTTGGTTTTCCTTATTGGTCTTTTTTTTTTTTTTTTAATTTTATACCATTGTGGTCCAAGAAGATTCTTTGTAGTGTTTTGATAGTTTTAAATTTATTGAGGATTGTTTTGTATCCTAACATATGATCTATTCTGGAGAATGATCTTTGTGCACCAGAAAAGAATGTGCATTGTGTTTTTGTTAGGTGGTGTGGTGTGTATATGTCTATGAGGTCAAGTTAGTTGATTGTGTCCTTGCAATCTTTATCTTTGTTGAGATTTTCTCTAGTTGTACTGTCCTTCATTGAAAGTCATGTGTTAAAGTCTCCTATTACGGTTGTTGTTGTTGTTGTTATGTGCTATTGACTTGGACCCAACTCATAATGACCCCTTTTTGGGTCTCTGAGGCAGTGTCACTACGGAAGTAGATTGCCTAACCTTCCTTCCAAGGAGTGGCTGGTGGGTTTGAACCACCAACCTTCTGGTTAGCAGTACACTGCTTGTTGTTGTTGTTATTTGCCATCGAGTCAGCCCTGACTCATAGTGACCCCTCCTTGGGTTTCCGAGGCAGTATCACTACGGAAGTAGGAATGCCCAACCTTCCTTCCAAGGAGTGGCTGGTGGGTTTGAACTGCCAGCCTTCTGGTTAGCAGTCAAGTGCCTTAGGCACTATGCTACCAGAGCTCCTACACTGCTTGTAGAATTGTCTATTTCTCTTTTCAATTCATTTAAAGCTCTTTTTGTGTATTTTGGAAATCTTTCAGTGGGTGCATAGATATTTATTATGGTGATATCCTTTGATCAATTGACCGTTTCATCATCATATAATTCCCTTCCTTGTCCCTTATGCTGGTTATTGCTTTGAAGTCTGTTTTATCAAAAATTAATATTGCCACTCCTGCTCCTTTCTTGGGGATCTCTGGTGGCATGGTGCCTAAGACATTTGACTGCTGACCAGAAGACTGGTGGTTCAAACCCACAAGCCACTCCTAAGAAGGAAGGTTGGGCAATCTACTTTTCCGAACCTTGATCTTCTTTTCTTAATTAATCTGTTACTCTTTTCTCTTGACTGGTGCATTGAACCCTTTCACATTCTATGTAATTAATGATAGTTGTGAATTTACAGCTGTCCTTCTTTTGTGTTTCTTTTGTACTATTGATCATTTCTTTATTCTGAATATTTTTCTGTTCTGCGTTCATATTGTTATCATATTTTCTTTCCCTTTTCTTTACTGTTGTTTATTTTATATTTACTAAGTCCTTGTGATTTTGTTCTCTCTTACTTCGGTTAGAAGTCATAATTTTCTCTGTGTTTACCCTGCAGTGAATTCTTAGTTCCCTAAGTTTGAGACAGTCTATTTTATATTGATATCTTCCTGACTTCCTCTCCCATTGGAAGCTTTATCATTATACCATTTATTCCCTCTACTTGTTTTGTAGTTGGTCTCATTTACTGATTGTGATAATTAAGGTTGTATGTCAACTTGGCTGAACCTTGTTGGGTAACTGGGCACCTGGATGCAGTTATTCCCCATGGTGAGATTGGTAATCAACTCCATGGTGGAATCTATTGGAGCAGCTGAATAGCTGCTTTAGGGTTGTGGGCTTTTTCCAGTGTATAAAAAGCAACTTTGAGGAAGATGTTCAGCTGACTGCATGCTTGAACACTTCATATAGGTGAGCTGTTGTTCACCAGCCTGCCATGTTGCCCTGTCGATCTTGGAACTTTTTTTAATGGACTTGAATGAATGGCTTTCCATGTGGTTTGGTAATATTAGGACTGTACCTTTTCATTTTTTGGCCTTGGGTTGGTCAGTCTCAGCAGCTGGCAGCTACCTGAATGAAGAGATGCCTCTAGCTTCAGTGGGCTGGGAGCAAGAGGCAGAGCTGAAGTTCAAGTTTGAGGGGCTTTCACTCAGATCCTAGAATCTGCCACCTAGAACTCAGACTTTTAACTTCCCAAAGAGTAAGAGAATAAACTCTTGTTTGTTAAAGCTGTCTCATTTGTGGCATTTTTTTTTTTGTTGTTGTTGTTGTCATTGTTGTTAGAGCAGCACAGATGTAACCAAAACATGGATTAACTCCTCTCATTCTCTATTTTCCATTTTGTACACTTGTTTCAGTTTTGCAGATTCTTTTTCTGGGTTGGTTTCTAAGTGGTATTATTATATGTCTTAATGTTAAGTTGTTGTCTTTTGTTGTGGGATTTTTGTTGAAATGATTCCCTGTAGCATTTTATGTAGGAATGACCTGGTGTTTACCAATCCCTTTAATTTCTCTTTGCCTGTGAATGTCCTAATTTCATCATCCTACTTGAGGGACAGTTTTGCTAGATATATAATTCTTCATTGGCAATTTTTTTTTTTCAAAGTTTTGTATATGTCAACACTTTGTCTTCTTGCCTGCAGCTTTCTGCTGAGAAATCAGAGCTTAGTCTTATTGGTTGCCCTTTGTAGGTAACATTTCGTTTTTCCTGAGCTGCTCTCAACACTATTTGCTTGTCTTTGGTTTTGGAAAGTTTGATTATGATATGTCTTGGTAACTTTCTCTTGTATGAATATCTTTTTTTTTTTTTTGGTCTTTTATAATGTTGGGAAAGTTTTCTGCTAGCAAGTTTTCAATAATTTTCTCTGTGGTTTATTTTTTGCCTCTTCTTGTTCTGATATTCCAATGTTAACTTCTTTTGATATTATCTTATGTAACTCTTAAGAAGCCCTGGTGGCACAGTGCCTAAGGCATTTGACTGCTAACCAGAAGGTTGGTGGCTCAAACCCACCAGCCACTCTGTAGAAAGAAGATGGGACAATCTACTTCCATAAAGATTTACAGCTAGGAAAACCAATGGGGGTTGCTATGAGTCAGAATCAACTTGATGATGGTGATTTTGTTTTTTTCGGTCTTATGTAAATCTTAGTTTTTATTGATTCTTTCTTCTGATGTTGTCTCAAGCAAGCTGGTTTCAAGGCATTTGTCTTCTAGCTGGGAAATGTGTTCTTCAGCCAGTGTGATTCTATTCTTTTGACTTTCCAATGTGTTATCTATCTGCATAACATTAGTGTCTGTCTTCTGGATTTCAGATTGCTATTTGTGTATGATTTCTATTTACTTTGTCATTTTACTCTTACCTGACTTTCCTGAATTCTTCAAGGTTATTTTCTGTCTTTTTCTTCCTATGTTTATGGTTTCCTGGAGCTTTTGGAAGGTTATATATATATATATATATATATATATATATGTGTGTGTGTGTGTGTGTGTGTGTGTGTGTGTGTGTGTGTGTATATATATATATATATATATATATGTGTATATATATACACATATATATATATATGTGTGTGTGTGTGTGTGTGTGTGTATTCATACACACACACATATTTGAATTCATTATCAGGTAATTCTATTCCTTCCCCCCCCCCCCCCCTCACGGGGATTTCTTAGTTCTTTTGTTTGATCACTTTCCCCCTCTATCTTGTCCTGTTCTTTTCAATTGAAATTGTCTGTTGTCTCTGAGACATTTTTAAGTTGTTGTTTTTATTTATTGATTTTGTTCTCATTTATTTCACCCTTTTCTCTTTTCCTTTTTCTTTGTTTTGGTATATGTAGATGTGTGGGGCAGGTGTGTGTCTTTGATTGTTAGCTTGGCAGCACTGGGGCACTCCTCAGCTGTCTCCTGGTTGGTGGAATAACTGGTGGGAATGTGGTTGAAGGTCTCTTTTATCATGAAGAAAAGCTGCAGTTGGTATGATCAGGTGCTGCTCACCATTTGTTGTTGATCTAGTGTGTAGGAGCTGGTGGTGGTACTTGAACATTGGGTGAGATGGTTGATGCAGTAGACACAAATTGTTGTTATTGTTAGGTGTTACCAAGTCAGTTCCAACTCACAGCCCTATATATGACAGAATGAAACATTGTCTGATCTCATACCATCTTCAACAGTCATTACTATTTGAGCCCGATGTTGCAGCCATTATGTCAGTCCATCTCATGGAAGATTTTCCTCTTTTTTACTGATCCTATGGTGGTGTAGTGCCTGAGGCATTTGACTGCTAACCAGAATGTTGGTCGTTCAAACCCAACAACAACTCTGTGGAAGGAAGACTGGGCAATTTACTTCCAAAAGATTTACCACCTGGGAAACCCAAAGGGGGTTACTATGAGTCGAAATTGACTCAATGGCAGTGACTTTGGTTTGATATTGGTTTTAATACTTTCCCAAGCATAATGTCCTTCTCCAGGGACTGGTCCCTCCTAAAAGCATGTCCAAAGTAAGCAAGACAACGTTTCCCAATCCTCACTACTGAGAAGCATTCTCATTGTGCTTCTTCCAAGACAGATATGTTTCTTGCTTGGACAGCCCATCCAGACCAAAACCAAATCCATTACCATCAAGTTGGGTTACAAATCTTTACAGAAGTAGGTTGCCCAATCTTCCTTCCTTGGAGTGGCTGGTGAGTTTGAACCATCAACCTTCTGGTTAACAGACAAATGATTTAGGCACTTCACCAGCAGAGCTCCTTGGTATAGTCAGTATTCTTTGTCAACACCATAATTCATAAGCATCAATTTTCCCTCTGTCATTCTTATTTGTTGTCCAGCTTTCACATGCATATGAGGCTATTGAAAAGACAATGGCTTGAGTCAGGGGCTCCTTAGTCTTCAAAGGGACATCTTCTCATTTTAACACTTTGAGAACTTCTGTAGTAGATTGGCCCGGTGAAATCTGTCATTTGATTTCTTGTCTGTTGCTTCCATGGGTGTTGATTATAGAATTAATCAAAATGTAATCCTTGACAACTTCATTCTTTTCTCCACTTATCATGATGTTGCTCACTGATCAAGATGTGAGAATTTTTGTTTTTTCTCTGTTGAGGTGTATCCTTAGTAAAGGCTGTCTTCTTTGATCTTCATCAGTAAGCACTTTAAGATTTCTTCACTTTCAGCAAGCAGGGCTGTGTCATCTGCATACCTTGGGTTGTTAATGAGTCTTCCTCTAATCCTACATTCTTCTTCACATAATCCAGAATCTCAGATTATCTGCTTAGTATATAGGTTGAATAGATATGGTGAAAAGATACAACCCTGAAACACACCTTTCCTGATTTTAAACCACACAGTATCCCCTTGTTCTGTTTGAATGACTGCCTCTTGATTCATGCACAAGTTTCATATGAGTACAATGAAGAGCTCTGGAATTCCCATTCTCTGCAATGTTAGCCATAACTTTTTGCCGTTGCAGAGTAAACATCTTGCTGGTATTGTCTGCTTTCAGCCAATATCCATCTGACATCAGCAATGATATGTCTTGTTCTACAAACTCTTCTGAATCTGTGTTGAATTTATGGCAGTTCCCTGTCCATGTATTACTGCTACAGTTTTCTACAAATTAGGAAATTTAAATCCAGCAAAATGAATTGCCTTGTCTAAGTACACAGAACTAAATTTTGGATCAAGACACAGACGTAAAATACGATGTCTTTGAAACCTTAATTTGTAAAATTTTACTTTTTCACATCTTAAAGATAGAAAGATGATAGTCTCTCTAGAAAGTACTGCAAGCGGTTATGTATTTAAGACTATTGAGGAATGCAATCTCAGAACAGCAGGGGAGAGGGAAAGTGGAGGGAAACAGGAAAGCAAACAAGAGAGGGTGTGCTACTGAGGCTAGCCAATTCTAGCTTTCAATCACAATGATTCGCCAGGAATGTTGTGGGAAATGTTGTAAGGTTTCCTGATCTTATGCCAGCCCTCTTTGTGGGGAGGGAGGAGAATTTATTTGCTACCTTTATCTCCTCCTGGATTAACATTGGTTCCCTGGGGGTTACCTTGTCTATCATTCTAGGCTGAGTATGAATAACAGATACCTGGTTTTCTGAATGTCTGAAATGCCAGCTGACATGTTTCAATTGGTTTAAATTGTGCCATCTTTGCATAAAAAAAAAAAATGCCTAGTAACTTTCTTAAGTAGCTTTTATTTGTCTTATGAGATTTTGACCTAAAAAAGGTTTGCTTGCTCTTTGCTAAAGGTAAAAATGGCATTCTACCTCCTTTTCTCTACAAATACTTTGGGCATTGAAATAGAGGAAAAGAAGTAATGTTATTCTGTAAACAGAAAAATGGCAGTATGAGATGTAATGAAATAAAGTTATTTCCCTTGTTGCCCCTAACTTCCTAATTATAGATATGAAATTCAAAAACACTTTAGTGAAAGTGCTGTTGTCTCTAGAGTGTCCTAAAGGTTTGGACAGTCATTTTTTTTTTTTTTTTTTTGGGCATTTTTGGAAGATTTTTTTTTTTTTTTTTTTTTTTTCCTTGAGCTCATGGTGGGCATTTTTGGAAGTTTTAAACTGTTCTTATGGATTTGAGTTTAATAATTGTCATTTACCAATTTCCAGTACTCAAAAAGACAACAAATCAAACGTATTTTATTATAGATTATTGAAAGACCAGAAAACAAAGTAATTGACAAACCAATATTCAGTTTTCATTCCTCTCTTACCAACTTCACAGAAATAAGTGTAGTTAAAACTTTGATGTATACTTGCCCAGATTTTACATCACATATGTACATACATATACCTAGAAACAGGGAGCTCTGGTAGCATAGTGGCTAAGGCACTTGCCTGCTAACCAGAAGGCTGGAGGTTCAAACACACCAGTCACTCCTCAGAAGGAAGATGGGGCAATCTACTTCCATAGTGATACTGCCTCGGAAACCCAAGGAGGGGTCACTATGTGTCGTGTCCGACTTGACAGCACATAACAACAACAACAAAAACATACCTAGAAACATTTTACTTTGTATAATACTCTGCAAGTCTAAAACAAGATTTCTTTCTGTCTTGTTTTCTGCTTCCTTACATCCTTCTTTTTTATTTTCTTCCCCATTACTATCACTATATTCTATCTCTATAACTTGGAATGCATTTGTATGTAATGACTCCAAGTGGACTTGGTAGCTCAGAGGGAAGAAAGCATATATTGTACCATCTGACCCTCTTTAAATGGTTGAGAATGTCTGGTACTTCCCATGTATAACAGGATTTTTTTTAGTATTTTGATCTTTTTCATTCTGATGGCTGAAAAAATTCCTATTGTTTTCACTTTCATTTCAATGATTGTTATTAAAGTTCATTGTCTTATCATTTATTTATTAGCCAAATATATTAATTGTTTATTTGCACATTTTCTATATTTATTGGAAAGTCTGTGAATTGTTTGGGAGCTTTGGTGGTGCAGAGCTTGAGGCATTTGACTGCTAACCAGAAGGCTGGCAGTTCAAACCCACTAGCCACTCTTTGGAAGGAAGGTTGGGCAATCTACTTCTGCAGTGATACCTCCTCGGAAACCCGGGAGGGGTTGCTGTGAGCCAGATCCGCCTCCACGGCAGGGCGTTTGGTTTTGGTTTGGTGACTTGTTTACTCCTGTTCTTTTTCTTTTAAAAGTAAGACTGTTATTTTTGTTTGTATAAGTTTTAGGCATATTTTGATCTTTTCTTTAGTAACCTATTGTGAGTTAAATGAATTTCATCTATTGTTTGTCAATCTTGTTTATGGTATTTTAAATTTTTATGGCCCAATATGCATAGAATACTTATATTTTTATCTACTTAATTGTATCAAAATATTTTTTCTTTTTGTTTTCTAGATTTAATGTAATTATTAAATAATCTCTTTTCAGTCTAAATTTACTTTTTTTTTGGTTTTCATGTATAATTAATTAATTTCTTTCAATTTTAGTTTTGAACATAGCAAAATGTATACTAGTTTCAAAATACAGATGCTCTACTTCCTGGACACAATATAAATGAATCCCTTTTTGTACTCACAGGTTTAAAGTGCAATCTCTGTAATATGAAGTTCCTGGGTGCAATTGGTTAAGTCTTTGGTTTCTTACTAAAATAACTGGTGGTTTGAGTCCAGAAGTGCCTCAGGAGAAAGATTTGGTGATCTACTTCCAAAACATTAAAAAAAAAAGAGAGAGAAAAAAACATTAAATGAAACCATTGTCATTTCCACTAAGAGTGACCGTATAGAACAGAGTAGAACTGTACTACAGTGTTTCAAATGCTGTAAATCATTGTAGAAGGATGCTACCTCATCTTCCTCTCTCAGAGTAGTTGGTACGTTTGAACTACCAAATTTGGCTAGCAGCCAAATGCTTTAGCCACTATACAACCAGCAAAACATTAGTCATTAAAAGTTGTATGGAGCACAGTTCCACTCTGACACATATGTGGTTACTATGAGTTAGCATTTTATTGACAGCAACTGATTTCTATCACCCATCTGTTGGTTTGTCATAGTGTCATGGCTTGCATGCTGCTATGATACTGGAAGCTATGCCATTGGTACTTCAAATCTTGTGGACAAGTTTCAATGGAACTCCCAGACTAAAATTAAAATGAAAAACCTAGTGATATACATCTGAAAATTATTTAATCAAAACCTTGTGGATCATAATACAATGTCTGATTCACTTTATCATCAGGAGAAAGCAATAACTGGACGAAGACAACATGTTTGGTGAATTTAAGGCCCAGTGGTGGCAAAGGAGACCATTGATAAGACAGATTGACAAGAGAGCTTCTAAGATGGACTCAAACATGCTGGTGACTGTAAGAGTGATTCAGCACAACATTTCCCTCTATTGTACATAAGATTGGAGTGAGTTGGAGTAAACTCAATGGCAGCTATCTATCTATCTATGTCTATAGCATACTGGTCAGCAGTATATTGACAGAGACCTTCCAGAAATGCAAACAGGATTCAAAAGAGGATGTGGAACTAGGAGTATCATTGCTTAAGTCAGATGGATCTTAGCTGAAAGCAAAGAATACCAGAACGAGGTTTATTTATGTTTTATTGACTGCACAAAAACATTCAATTGTGTGGATCATAACAAATTGTGGATAACATTGAGAAGAATGGGAATTTCAGAACACTTGATTGTGCTCATGAGGAAACTGTACATAGATAAGGAGGTTATCATTCAAACAGAACAAGGGGACACTGCATGGTTCAAAATCAAGAAGGGAGTGCATCAGGGCTGTATCCTTTCACCATACTTACTCAATTTTTATGCTGAGCAAATAATCTAAGAAGCTGGATGATATGAAGAAGAATGTGGCATCAAGATTGGAGGAACTCATTAACAACCTACAATATACAGATGACACACTTTGCTTGCTGAAAGGGAGGATGACTTGAAGTACTTACTGATGAAGATTAAAGAATATAGTCTGCAGTATGGATTACATCTCAATATAAAGAAAACAAAAATGTTCACAACTGGTCCAATAAACAGCTTCATGGTGGATGGAGAAAAGATAGAAGTTGTCAAGGATTTCATATTACTTGACTCTACAATCAACACCCAGTGCAGTCTCTGATGGCTGGTTGAGGAAGACGTGCTGCTGAAAGAGACACGCACCCCTGAAAGAGACACATGCTGCTGGGAAAGAGACACAAGAGACACGCATTGCTGAGTGAGACATCGAGGGACCAGCACTTCTGGGAAAGAGATTGAGGTGCTCCTGCTCTGTGTATCCATGCACCCTGGGCTTGCCAAGATCAAAGTACATACTATATGCAAGAGGGACCAGGTCTCCAGGAGCAAGGTAAGCACAGGCAGGCTTGTGCTTACTCACTGATCTGCACTGAACACTTTCCCTTGTTACCCTCCCGAGAGGGACCGATCTCTGGGAGCAAGGTAAGCATGGGTGGGCTTGTGCTTAGTAACCAGGAGCGAGGTAAGCATGGGCGTTCTTGTGCTTACTCACTGATCTGCACTGAACACTTTCCCTTGTTACCCTCCCGAGAGGGACCGGGTCTCC
>NW_006922378.1:696868-704849 GCF_000298275.1 Orycteropus afer afer | reverse complement strand
AATGGCCAGACTTCGTCTCACCTATTTTGGTCATGTTGTAATAAGGGACCATTCCCTGGAGAAGGATGTCATGCTTGGTAGGGTGGAGGGTCGACGAAATGGGGGAGGCCTTCAAGGAGATGGATTGATACGGTGGCTGCGATGATGGGCTCAAATATAGTAGGGATTGTGGGGCTGGCGCGGGATCGGGCAGTGTTTTGTTCTGCTGTGCATGGGGGCACTATGAGTCAGAAATGACTCGACAGCACTTAACAACAACAACAACACAATCAACACCAATGGAAGCAGCAGTCAAGACATCAGATTATGTATTGTATTGGGCAAATCTGCTGCAAAAAAGACCTCTTTCAAGTGCCAAAGAGCAAAGACGTCTCCTGGAGGATTAAGGTGCTCCTCACTCAAGCCCTGTTATTTTCAATCACCTCATACATAATAATTGAGGATTTTTATGTGAGATCTGGACAATGAATAAGGAAGACCAAAGAAAAGTCGATGCTTTTGAGTTATGGTGCTGCCAAAGAATGCTGAAAATACCATGGGCTGCTAAAAGATCTAACACATCTCTCCTAGAGCAACTATAGCCAGAATGCTCCTTGGAAGCAGGAATGGCCAGACTTCATCTGACCTACTTTGGTCACGTCAGTTTGTCATCCTGTGGTGGCTTGCCCATTGCTGTGAGGCTTGAGGCTGTGCTACCAGTGTTTAAAAAGCCAGCAGGCTTGCACAAGGTGCACAGGTTTCAACAGCTTACAGACTGAGATAGACTAGGAAGAAGGAAGAGAAGAACATCCATTCTCAAAGAATTGGTCAGGAAAACCTTATGAATAGCAGAAAAATACTATATATTATATTACTGGGATACTTTATGAATAGCCTGGAAACCTTGTCTGACACAACAAAGGAAGATGAACCCCTTAGGACCAAAGGCACTCAAGGTATGACGGGAAAAGCATTACCTCATCAGAGTGGAACCAATCTTAATGATTTGGGTAAATTAAATCTTTCAGGACTTCCATTTGCTGATGTGGCAAGACTGAAATTGAGGAGAAACAGCTGCAAACATCCATTAATAATCAGAACATAAAATGTATGAAGTATGAATCCAGGATAATTGGAAGTTGTAAACAATGAAATGGAACACATAAAAATTGATACCCTAGGCATTAGTGAGCTGAAATGGACTTGTTTTGGCCATTTTTATTCAGACAAACATAAGTTCTACTATGCCAGGAATGACAATTTGAAGAGGAATAATGTGGCATTCATTATTGCAAAGGATGTTTCAAGATCTGTCATGAAGTACAGTGCTGTCAGTGATAGGATGATATCCATACACCTACAAGGAAAACCAGTTAATATTACTATTATACAAATTTATGCACCAACCACTAAAGCCAAGATTAGGAATTTAAAGACTTTTATCACTTCTGTAGTCTGAAATTGACCAAATATGCAATCAGGATTTGTTAATTATCACTGCTGACTGGAATGCAAATTTGGAAGCAAAGAAGAATTAGTGGTAGTTGGAAAATTTGGCTTTGGTGATAGAAATAACACTGGAGATTGCATGATAGAAATTTGCAAGACCAATGACTTATTCATTACAAATACCGCTTTTCAATGACACAAATGATGGCTATACACGTGGACTTCATCAGAGGGAGTACACAGGAATCAGATTGGCTACATCTGTGGCAAGAGATAATAGAAAAGGTCAGTATCTTCAGCCAAAACATAGCCAGGAGTTGATTGTGGAACAGACCATCAACTGCTCATATACAAGTTCAAATTGAAGTTGAAGATAATTAAAACATGTCCAGGAGAGCCAAAATATGACCTTGAATATATACCTCCTGAATTTAGAGACCATTTAAAGAACAGATTTGATGCACTGAACACCAATGGCTGAAAACCAGAGGAATTGTGGTATAACATCAAGAATATCATCTATGAAGAAAGCAAGAGTTCATTAAAAATATGAGAAAGAAAGAAAAGACCAAAATGGATTTCAGAAGAAACTCTGAAACTTAGCCTTGAGTGAAGAGTGGCTAAAGCAAATGGATGAAATGACAAGGTGTAAGAGCTGGTAGAAGATTTCAAAGAGCAGCTCAAGCAGACAAAGCCAATTATGATAATGAAATATGCAAAGACCTAGAGTTAGAAAACCAAAAGGAAAGAACACACTCAGCTGTGTCGAGAAAGAACATTTCTCGAGCTGAAAGAGCTGAGGAAAAAAATAAGCCTCGAGTTGCAATATTGAAAGATTCTATGGGCAAAACATTGAATGATGCAGAAAGCATCAAAGGAAGTTGGAAGAAATACATAAAGTCACTGTCCCAAAAAGAGCTGGTCGATCTTCATCCATTTCAGGGGGCAGCATATATTCAAGAACCAATGGTATTGAAGGAAGAAGTCACTGCTGCATTGAAAGAATTGGTGAAGAATAAGGCATCAGGAATTGATGGAATATTCATTGAGATATTTCAGCAAACAGATGCCCCAGTGGAGGCACTCACTCAGCTATGCAAGAGATTTTGAAGACAGCTACCCAGCCAACTGACTGAAAGAGATCCATATATGTACCCATTCCAAAGAAAGGTGTGTTTGCCTGGGTTCTGCAGAGAAGCAAAACCAGTAAAGCTTACATAGACACATAGAAAAAGAAAAACTTATCTTAGGAAAATGTCTCACACACTTATAGATGTTGACAAGTCCCAAGTGCTTGGATCAAACATCAAGCTGGAGGCTTTTCTTGATTCACACAGCTGCAGGGCCTGATGAGCTCAAGGCAGTACCAGCTACTGACTCCAATGAATGATGAATACAAGATCTCCAGGCTGAATGGTGGATTGTTCGCTCACAGACAGTTGTAGGCAGCACAACAGTATCATAATCCACAGAAGAGTGTGTCTTTTCCTAGAATGTCCATAAATATATTGGAAGCAGACCACACCCCTAGGGAAAATCCGTTTCAACAGATTGGCTTCTCAAAGCATATATATCTGATGCTATCATGGGAATAGCCCACATCACAATAATTTAAACCACACAGAATTGTGGTCCAGCCAGGTTGACACACAGTTCCAACTATCACAAAATGTGATTCCACAGAATGTGGAAGATATAGAACAGTATCAATAATATCACATGCAAGTAAAAGTGTACAGAAGATAATTCAAAAGTGGATGCAGAAGTATATTGACAGAGAACTTTAAAAGAACTAACAAATCTGTCCTGGAGGAAGTGCAGCTGGAATGCTCCTTGGAAGCAAGAATGGCCAGACTTCATCTTACATACCTTGGTCATGTTGTCAGAAGGGACTATTCCCTGGAGAAGGATGTTATGCATGGTAAGGTGGAGGGTTGACAAAAGAGGAGAAGGCCCTCAATGAGATGGATTGTTTTGATAGCATAATGAGTGTTATAATCAAAGGACCCATGACAAATGCTTATGCCTCATCATGTGTACCAGAGATGATCATAAAGGAGAAAATTACAGACAAACCAACTATCTAAAAATGGGGCAATGTCTCTTTAAATTATGTTCTGACAGAGGTTGGAATACTATATGCTCATTAAAATCACGTTTACAAAAAGTGTGTGTGTGGGGGAGAAATACCTGACTGTATTATGTGTACCAGTGCTTAGATTTAAGGTTTTAAAGTTTCAGCATTTATATTTTTATATCTCAATGGTTCCTTTTTAATTCATTTGTTATGGTAGCTTGCTGTTGACTTATGAAAACAATATATTCTCATTTTCCAATGAGAAAGCTAACATTATCTTCTTTTTTGGACTAACCCTACTTCATTGTATAAAGAGTTTCTCTTCAGAATGCTGAGTGTCATCCAATGTCACATAATCTGACAATGGGTGCCAATTTTCAAAAACGATAATGTGTATCCATGTATTACAACTGGTGTGGACTTCCTCAGTAGAGGATGAAGTCAACAGTCTACAGAGGAGTATCAAATGGTAAAAATGCTTGTCTTTCTTTGCTGCAAAACCAAATTATGTTGCTATAGGCATATTTCTCAGCCCCACCAACCTTTTTTGGTTGTTATTTACTTGTTTGTTTTTCTTTTTCTTTTACTAGAAGAAAGCTAGTAACTAATGCCTTCTGTAGCCTCCCCCCCCCCCCAAGATGTGATGGAGTTGTCGAAGGTCTTTTACTTTCTCTCTAGTGTGCCTATTTTCCAAACCAGCTAAGCGGCCGTTCTCTGATGCAGGGAATGTAAGTATGCCTGTTTCTGGTTAGAATTTTAGTTGACATGGTAAAAATATAAGTACAGAGTTACTACAGAAATTAAAGCTCTGGGTATTTTATTGGCATGCCTGTTAGTTTTCCTGCATGTTTGTTGTGACTGGATATTAAATGGACCATTGTTTAATTTTTCTCTTTCCTGTCTGGTGGTGTAGTCCCTAAGGCACTTGACTGCTAACCAGAAGACTGGCAGTTCAAACTCACCAGCCACTCCTCAGAAGGAAGATTGGGCAATCTACTTCTGAAGTGGTACTGCCTCCAAAACCCAAGGAGGGGTTGCTATGAGTTGAGTCTGACTCAATAGCAGTGAGTATCCTCAATAATCAAGCTCACCTTTGTCAAATTCCCACTTATTTTAGTGATTAGTCCAAAGCAAACCCAAGCATGTGATAAATGAGGCTTCCAAATGCTTTATTTGTCTAGGAATGAGATTTCCTAGACTGTTCTTGAGGTTAGACTGTAATCTTTAACATAGTCATCCTTGTTACCTCCTCTTTCAACTACAGGTTTTGTTGAAAAAAATGATCACACTTAATCTTTAGGGCAACTTTTCCTTTCTTCAGTAATGAGTGATATCCACTTGACATCATCAAGAAATACTTCAATGTCTTGTCCATTTATAGGGCATTTCTTTTTAGATTTTATTTCTTTATCTCTCTTTTTCTTATATATAATTGTTTGAGGTTAATACACTAGAATTTAAGAAATAAGAAAGGTGTGTAGATCAATATGTCTTCATGAAACCAGACATTGAAATTGGGTTCCTTCAACAATTCGTTTGATTTTTCTCAATCTTTCTTTCAATAGTTTATTTCTAGGTCATTATAAACTTTCATATGTCAACAATATAGTTTGCCACTGGGAAATACGTGTTATAGAATTAAGGAGAAGAATATCCAGGTTTGTGAGTTTACAGTGAGGAAGAGCAATTCGTAACATGTCTCATTGAAGTGGGTGGGACAAACTGTCCTGCTCTAAAGACTATTTTTCAGCCTCTGTAAATATGCTGAATCATATGTTGGCATGGAAACATATACTATTGTGGTATATAAGTTTGTGTGTCAACTTGGCTGGGCCTGGTTGAGTGGCTGGTTGAGTGGCCTGGTTGAGTGGCTATAGTATTCCCATGATGAGACTGGTCATCAACTCCATGGTGGAATCAAGTGTGAGCAGCTGAATAGCTACTTTAGGGATGTGGTCTGCTTCCTGTATATAAGGAGAAGCCTTGGGGTGCTTTCTCTAGCTTACAGCATACTTGAACCCTGCATGTAGCTGTGTCGTTGTTCAGTATTCTGCCATACTCTACCAACCTTGGGACATTCAATGTACTTGAATTAATGGCCTGCCTTGTTGTTTGGTAACATTGGGACTTTGCCTTTTAACTTGTCAACCTCGAGCTTGTCAGCCTCAGAAGCCAGCAGGAAGTCCCTGTGATGAAAAGACTCTAGCTCCAGTGGGCCAGAAGCAGGAGGCAGAGCTGAAGCCTAAATTTGAGGGACTTTCACCCAGCCCCTAGAACCTGGTACTTTGAACTCGGACTTAAAGCTTCCAAATTGTAAGAATAAACTCTTGTTTGTTAAACCCATCCCATTTGTGGTATATTCTTGTCAGAGAAGTAGTAGATAACCAAAACGTCTATATTTCCCCAGTCACAAGCTCACAACTGGGTAATTTTGGACCTAGCATCCAGTTCCTCCAAAAACTGAAGAAAATCTCATCTACTGTTCTAAAATTGCTGCTCCATTTTTGTGGTTATCAGACAAGGTCTTTGGTTTTTCCTCTTACTCTCAGGTATGAAATAGACATTTAGCTGTATTTTCCATATGAGGCAACTGAGGCTAATAAAATTGAAGAAATGCTGAAAATAACAGGTGAGAAAGGATTGGAATCCAAATTACCTCTTTATGATGTAGTTGGCTTTTTTTTTTGCATAGAACTACGTTTCTAAATTTCAGAGTGAATGAAAATTCAGTGAACAAGTAATTCATCAAGGTCATCAGGTGTTAGGTGCCATTGAGTCAGTTCTGACTCATAGTGACATTATGTGAAATGGAAAGAAACATTGACAAGTCCTGCACAATCCTCACAATCATTAAGTGTCTAATCTGTGAATATACCAATATGTTAAGAAGGAACACGCAAAAGTAAATAAGCCATTATTCTGAATAATTTTCAATTATCTAGTTGAGAATAGAAGCAATGGAGATATTTATCTATATCTATAGATATAGATATACTTTGTTGTTGTTAAGTGCTGTCCAGTCATCGACTCATAGCCACCCACTGCAGAGCAGAATGAAACACTCCCTAGTCCTTCATCACACTCACAATCCTGGCTATACCTGACCCCATCGTTACAGCCACTGTGTTAATCCAGCTCATTGAACATCATCCCCTTCTTCGTTGACCCTCCACTTTAACAAGCATGATATCCTCCTCCAAGGAATTGTTCCTTCTGACAACAGGATGAAAGTGGGTAAGATGGAGTCTGGTCATTCTCACTTCGAAGGAGAATTCCTGCTGAACTTCTTCCAGGAAAGATTTCTTAGTTCTTTTAGCAAACCACAGTACTTTTAACATTCTTCTGCAATACAGTTCAAAAGCATCAATTCTTCTTTGATCTTCCTTATTCATTGTGCAGCTCTCACATGCATCTGAGGTGATTGAAAACACCATGACTTTGGTTAGACACACCTTAGTCTTCAAGGAGACATCTTTGCTTTTCACCACTTGAAAGAGCTCTTTTGCAGCTGATTTGTCCAATGCAATAATTCATCTGATGTCTTGACTGCTGCTTCCATTTGTGTTGATTGTAGAACCAAATAATATGAAATCCTTGACAACGTCAATTATTTCTCCATCCACTGTAAAATTCTATGTTGGGCCATTTGTGAGGATTTTTGTTTTCTTTATATTGAGGTGTAATCCACACTGCAGACTGTAGTCCTTAATCTTCATTGGTAAGTGCTTCAAATCATCCTTACTTTCAGCAAGCAAGATTGTATCATCTTTGTATTTCAGGTTGTTAATGAGTCTTCCTACAATCCTAATGCCACGTTCTTCTTCATATAATTCAGTAACTCGTATTATTTGCTTAGCATATAGGTTGAATAAGTATGGTGAAAAAATACAACCTTGATGCACTCCCTTCTTGACTTTAAACCATGCACTATTCCCTTGTTCCAGTCTGTCCCAGGATACAGCACATTGGCCATCTCTTATGGAAACAACTATGGATCTTCCTGATTCTTAATGAGAATGGCCACTCAATCTTTCAAAAATTACTACCTAAATGCTCCGGGAGCAAGGTAAGCACGGGCGGGCTTGTGCTTACTCACTGATCTGCACTAAACACTTTCCCTTGTTACTCTTCCGAGAGGGACCAGGTCTCTGGGAGGAAGGTAAGCACGGGCATAGCACAGAGTAGCAGGCTGGAAGAGCAAGAGAAAGGGGTAAAACCCAGGAAGCCAAAGAGAAGAGCAATCAGCCAAAGGGATTAGGTGAGGAGGGGAAACTCAGAGATGCCCAAATAAGCAGGCCAGAAGAGCAGGAGAAGGGATTAAAAGACAGGAAGCCAGACAGAGGAACAGTCAGCCACAGGGACCCAGGTGGGGGGGATAGGAGAGGTCTCCAACAGCAGGACAAACTTGTCTGTCGGTTTGTCCTACTGTGGTGACATGTGGATGTGAGTTTTGAGGCTGAGCCTCTGGTGTTTAAA
>NW_006922378.1:685949-693958 GCF_000298275.1 Orycteropus afer afer | reverse complement strand
GTATAGCAGGGATTGTGGGGCTGGCACGGGATCGGGCAGTGTTTCATTCTGCTGTGCATGGGGTCGCTATGAGTCGGAAACGACTCAACGGCAGTTAACAACAACAACAACACTCCCCTTGTTCTTTTTGAACAACCACCTTCTGATCTATGCACAGGTTCCTCATAAGCACAATGAAGTGTTCTGGAACTCTCATTCTTCTCAATGTTATCCACAATTTGTTATGATCCACACAATATACAACATAAGTCAACAACTTTATGGTATTCTTTGCTTTGAGCCAAGATCCATGTGACATCAACAATGATATCCTTTGTTCCACATGCTCTTCTGAATCCAGCTTGCATTTCTGGAAGTTCCCAGTCAATATACTGCTGACAAGTATATCATAGACATAGAGAGATAGATAGCTGCCATTGAGTTGACTCCAACTCATTCCAATCTTATGTACAACGGAAGGAAGCTCTCTGTCAGTATACTACTGCAATCGTTTTTGAATTATCTTCAGTATGATTTTACCTGCAAGTGATATTAATGATATTTTTTAATATTTTCCACATTCTGTGAGATTACCTTTCTTTGAAATGGATACCTCCTTGGGTTTCTGAGGAGGTATCACTAAGGAAGTAGATTGCCCAACCTTCCTTCAAAGGAGTGGCTGGTGGGTTTGAACCTCCAACCTTCTGGTTAGCAGTCAAGTGCCTTAGGCATTACACCACCAGAGCTCCTATATATTCTATATGTATATATCTATATCTATATACATATATAGATATAATATATATATTATATCTAATATCTAATGAAACACTGTGCTCATAGACAGAGGTGATAACTATCATAAACAACCTGAATGCATTATCGAGATATAATAAGCTCCAGTTTTTATTGTCAGAATTGCATCTTCAAGCTGTTATAGAACAAAACATTGGCTCACGCATATTAAGCTATGAGTTTCCTGGGGTACCCTGCAGACTTTAGATCTCATGAGGAATCGTTGCCTGTCTTGTGTAATCATGGCTGCTTCTTGGACTTCTGATGGCTCCCACGCTCCAATTGTTGACCATGACATTTAGCTCTTGCTCCATTTGGCTCTGGGTATCCTTTTCCCTGGCTGCCCTTATCCACCCCATGGTCTGGATCGTAGACCTGGAACTGAACCTGCTGCTCTCTTGCTGCTTTGTAGCACTGACTCTGCAAATTCTTGATCTCAATTCTGCCTTGCATGGCAGTTTGTTTCAGTCTGGACAAATGCAGGCAAAGCAAATGGAAGGTTACATACACAGCCAAACAACTCTTGCCACAATTAAATTCTGCCAGTCATATTCATTTACATGGGTTAAATATATAGAAAACAATATTATCATCCCAACTCTTAATTTAGTTTCTGTAAGCTTTGATAAGAGCTCTGGTAGCATAGTGCCTAAGGCACTTGACTGCTAACCAGAAGGCTGGCATTTCAAACCCACCAGCCACTCCTAGGAAGGAAGGTTGAGCAATGTACTTTCGTAGTGATACCACCTCAGAAACCCAAGGAGGGGTGGCTATGAGTTGGGTCCGACTCGATGACACATAACAACAACAACAGGCTTTGATAAAGGAGCTCTGGTGGAGTAGTGGATACGACATTTGGTTGCTAACCAGAAGGTCAGTGGTTCAAACCCACCAGCTAATATGTCATAAAATAAGAGGATCCTATTTTTGCCTTTTGCCATGCAATTATTGCCCAAAGTAATGAGAACAATAATTAAAACATGATTTGAACTTTGAAATCTGTTGTGAAGAATATAGCTGAAAAAAGGCTAAGTCTCAAATGATATCATTCTGGATATATATGTATTTAAAGGTATCTCACTGATGTAGTTTTAAAATTTTTTATTTCTTTATTATATTAGGAACTAGTCCATCAGTTTGTCATACTGTAGTGGTTTGTGTGTTGCTTTGAAGCTGGAAGGTTTGACAGCAATAGTTCAAATACCAGGAGGGTCACCAACGGTGGACAAGTTTCAGCAGAGCTTCCAGACTAAGAAAGACTAGGAAGAAGGACAAGGCCATCCACTTATTTAAAAAAATAAAATAATAATAAAAAAAAAAGCCACTAAAAATCTTATGAATATCATTGAAACTTTGTCTAAAATAGTGCTGAAAGATGAGCCTTTCATGTTAGAAGACACTTTAAATAAGACTGGGGAAGAGCTGTCTCCTCAAAGGAGAGTCGATCACAATGACACTATGGAGTAAAGGTTTTGAGACCTTCATTTGCTGATGTGGCATACTCAAAATGAGAAAAAAAAAAAAACTTGTAAATATTCAGTAATTATCAGAACATGGGATGTATGAATCTAGGAATTTGGAGGTTGTCAAAAATGAAATGGAATACATAAAGACTGATATTCGAAGCATTAGTGAATTGAAATCAACTGGCATTGGCCATTTTGAATCAAACAGTCTTATGGTATATTATTCAGGGCATGACAAATTAAAGAGGAATGGCATTGCATTTATCATCCAAAAGAACATTTCAAGATCTATTCTGAAAAGTGCTGTCAGTGATAGTATAACATACTCCTGTAAGGAAGATGGGTTACCACTACTATTATTCAAATTTACTCACTAACTGCTAAAGCTAAAGACAAACAAATTGAAGATTTTTACCTGTTTCTGCAGTCTGAAATTGAATACATAATAAGACATATTTAAAATTCCTGGTGATTGGAATGAGAAAGTCGGGAACAAGGAAGCAGTGTCAGTAGTTGTAAAATATGGCCTTCATGATAGAAATGATACTGGAGATCACATGATAGAATTTTGTAAGACCAATGATTATTTATCACAAATACTTTTTTCAAGTGTTTCAATAAACAGTGACTATAGACCCAAGGAGGGGTCACTATGAGTCAGGGCTGACTCGACGGCACATAACAACAACAACAACATAGTGTTTAAGGCACTTGACTGCTAACCAGAAGGCTAGTGGTTCAAATCCATCAGCCACTCCTCAGAAGGAAGATGTGTAAATCTACTTCCATAGAGCTACTGCCTCGGAAACCCAAGGAGCAATTGCTATGAGTTGGGTTCAGCTTGATGGCACATAACAACCATAACAACATGTACATGGACCTCTCCAGATTGAATAAAGTTGATTATATCTGTAGAAAGAGATGATGGATAAGCTCAATATGATCAGTCAGAACAAGGCCAGCTGACTGTAGAACTGACCATAAATTGCTCATATGCAAGTTCAAGTTGAAGCTGAGGAAATTAAAACAAGACCAGGAGAGTGAAAATATGACCTTGATTACATGGCACTTGAATTTAGAGACCTTCTGAATAAAATATTTGACATAATGAACACCAATGACCAAAAGACAAGATATGTTGTGGGATGACATTAGGGACATCATATATGAAGAAAACAAAAGGTCATTAAAAGACAGGGAAGGAAGAGAAGACTAAAAGGAATGTTAGAAGACTCTGAAATTTGCTATTGAATGGACAGTGGTAAAGTGGATGGAGGAAATGATGAAATAAAAGGACTGAACTGAAGATTTCAAAGGATGTCTCTAAAGGCAAATATTAAAATGAAATGTGAAAAGACATGAAATCTGAAAATCAAAAAGGAAGAATACACTCGTAATTTCTTAAGCTCAGAGAGTAGAAGAAAAACTCAAGCCTTGAGTTGCAATATTGAAGGATTCTATGGGCAAAATATTGAATGATGCAGGGAGCATCGAAAGAAGACAGAATGGATATACATCGTCAGTGTATGAAAAAGAATTGGTCAACATTCAACCATTTCAGGAGGTAGCATATGATTAAGAATCAATGGTATTGAAGGAAGAAGTCCAAGCTAAAGTGAAGGTGCTGGATCAAAAACTAGGTTCCAGGAATTGACAGAAGACCCACTGAGACGTTTCAACAAACAGATGCAGAGCTGAAGGGGCTCACCCATTTATGCCAAAAAATTTGGAAGACAGCTCCCTGGCCAACAAAACAGGGAGATTCATATTTGTGCCCATTTCAGATAAAGATGACTCAACAAAACGTGCATATTATCAAACAATATCATTAATGTCACATGAAAATGAAATTTTGCTGAAGATATTCCAAAAATTACTGCAGCAGTGTATTGACAAAGAACTTCCAGAAATGCAAACTGGATACAGAAAAGGATATGTAACAAGGTAATAAGGGATATCATCACTGATGTCAGGTGGATTTTGGCTGAAAGCAAAGAATATCAGAAAGATGTTTATTGTATTTTATTGACTATGCAAAGGCATTCCACAGTGTGAATCATAACAAATTATGGATAACATTGAGAAGAATGAGAACTCCAAAATACATACATGTGCCTATGCAGAACCTGCATATAGACAAAAAGGCACTCTTTTGAACAGAACAGAGATAGTGCATGGCTTAAAATCAGGGTGTGTGTCAGGGTTGTATCCTTTCACCATACTTATTCAATCCGTATGCTGGACAAATAATCCAAGAAGCTGGCTTATATGAAGAGAAATGTACATCAGGATTGGAGGAAGAATCATTAAAACCTGTGATATGCAGATGACACAACCTTGCTTGATGAAAGTGAAGATGATGTGAGGCAGTTACTGATAAAAATAAAAAAACTACAGTCTTCAGTATGGACAACACCCCCACAAAAGAAAACAAAAATCCTCACTGCTACACCAGTAAGTGTGATAAAATGGCAAAACAATTGAAGTCAAAGGTGTGTGTCAGGTTTATATTGTTTCATCATAATTATTCAATCCATACACTGAGCCAATAATCTAAGAAGCTGAAACATATGAAGAAGAATGGGGCATCAGGATTGAAGAACACTCACTAACAATGTGCATTATGCAGATAACAAAACGTTGATTGTTGAAAGAGAACAGTACTTGAAGCACTTACTGATGAAAAAAAAAAAAAAAAACTACAGCCTCTCTTGTACATTAGACCTTAATGTCAATAAAATAAAAGTCCTCAGCACTGGACCAATATGCAACATCCTGATAAGTGGAGAAAAGATGTAAGTAGTCAAGGATTTTGTTTTACTTGAATCCACAATCAGTGCCCATGGAAGCAGCAGTCAAGAACTCAGATGTTCTCAGCAAATTTGCTGCAATATACTTCTTTAACAAAGATATCACTTTGAAAGGCTAAGGTGCTCCTGACCTAAAACTTGGTATTTTCAACCACCTCATCTGCATGTGAAAGCTGGACAATGAATAAGGAAGACATAGGAAGAGCTGATGTCTTTGAATTATGGTTTTAATGAAGAATACTGAAAATACCATGGACTTTTGGAAAAATGAACAAGTCAGTCCTGAAGAAGTAAAGCCAGAATACTCCTTGGAAGCAAGAATCTCCAGACTTCATCTCACCAACTTTGGTCATGTTGTCAGAAGAGACTATGCCCTGGAGAAAGATATCATGCTTGGTAATGTAGAGAGTCAGCAGAAAAGCGGAAGACCTTCAACAACATGGATCGACCCCAGTGGCTTTAACGATGGGCTCAAGGTAGCAAGGATGGTACACAACTGGGCAGGATTTCATTCTTTTGTACGTAGGGTCACTATGAGTCAGAGCTGATTTAACAGCACCTGATAACAATATCATCATCTATCTCTCTATCCCAAATCAATTGAGCACAACATTGATGTATTTTTCATCTGAATTGTCTTGATCATCAAGGAAAAAATTCACTCTCTCTTCATGTTCAGTTTCTTCAGCTCCTGAAAAATACTGACAACTGCCTATCTTATAAAGTTTAGCAGTTGTTGACAAAAAAAGTATGGTTTCTGGGGTCTCATCCCCAGAAATATTAACAGCTATGTCATACCACTTCTTCTCATTGTATAGGATCTTTGAGAGTACAATCATAGAAGAGAAAATAAAGTTTTATAGAAAATTGATGGCTTCAGAGTTCTTCAGTATTTTGCATTTTCTCTATGTTAAGTAAACATGCTCTATTAGAATTACATTTTACTCTATAGCAGTCTTTAAATGTGACCCAAGAGAATCTGGTGCTGGTGAGTTGGTTTTGATTCATAGTGACCTAATATACAAAAGATGAAAAAACTGCCCATGCCTGCATCATCCTCACAATCACTCCTATGTTGAGTCCATTGTACAGCCACTGTGTCAATCCATCCTATTGAGGGTTTTCTTCTTTTATTGACCTTTTCTTTACCAAGCGTAATATTATTCTCTAGGGATTGGTTTTGGTGAAAGAATACAACCCTGATACATTCAGTTCCTGGTTTTAAATCATGCAGTATGCTCTTGTTCTGTTAAAATGACAGCTTCCTGGACTATGATCAGGTTCCTCATGAGCACAATCAAGTGTTCCAGAATTCTCATTCTTTTCAATGTTATCCATAATTTACTATGATCCAAACAGTCATATGCATTTGCATATGCAAAAAACACAGGTAAACATATTTCTGGCAATATTTTCTTTCAACCAAGTTCCATCTGACATCAGCAATGATATTTCTCACTCCATATCCTCTTCTGAATCCAGCTTGAATTTCTGGAAGTACCCTGTCAATATACCAGTGCAACCATTTTTTAATTATCTTCAGCCAAATTTTACTTGTATGTGCTATCAATGATATTGTTTGATAATTTCCACATTCTGTGGGATCACCGTTCTTTGGAATAGGTACAAATATGGATCTCTTCCAGTCAGCTAGCCATGTAGCTGTCTCCCAAATTTTATGGCATAGACAAATAACATCCTCCAGCTACATCTGTTTGTTGAAACATCTCAATGGGCATTCAGTCAATTCTGGAGCTTTGTTTTCTTGCCATTTTTTCCCCCAGTACAGCTTGGATTTCTTCTTTAAGTACCATTGGTTCTTGATCATATGCAACCTCCTGAAATAGTTGAACATCAACCAGTGTACAGTGACTGTATATTCCTTCCATCTTCTTTTGATACTTCCTGCATCATTCAGTATTTTTCCATAGAATCCTTCAATATTGTAACTAGAGTCTTGACAGTTTTCTTCCTTTCTTTCAGCTTGGGAAATGCTGAATGTGTTCTTCCCTTTTGGTTTTCCAACTCCAGGTCCTTGCACATTACATTGTAATCTTTTACTTAGTCTTCTAGAGCTGCCCTTTGAAATCTTCTGTTCAGCTCTTTTATCTCATCATTTCTTCCATTGACTTTAGCTACTCTTCAGTCAAGAACAAGTTTCATTCTCTTCTGATATCCATTTTGGTCTTTACTTCCTTTTCTGTCATTTTAATGGCCATGTGATTTTTTTCATATATGATGTTCTTGACATCATCCCACAGCTTGTCTTGTTTTTGGTCATTGGTCTTCAATGCTATAAATCTATTCTTCAGATGTTCTTTAAATTCAGGGGGTATATAATCAATGGGAGCTCTTGTGGCATAGTGGCTAAGGCACTTGACTGCTAATCAGAAGGCTGGTGGTTCAAACTCACCAGCCACTCCTAAAAAGGAAGATGGGGCAATCTACTTCTGTAGTGATACTGCCTTGGAAACCCAAGGAGGGGTCACTATGAGTTGGGTCCGACTCGATGGCACATAACAACAACAACAACATATAATCAATATCATATTTTGGCTTTTGTGGACTTGTTTTAATTGTCTTTAGTCTCAACTTGAACTTGCATAGGAGCAATTGATGATCTATTCCACAATCACCTCCTGGCCTTGTTTGGCTGAAGATATTGAGCTCCTCCATTGACTCTTTCCACCAAACCAAAAAAAACCAAACTCACTGCCATCTAGTCTTCTGACTCAAAGTGACCTCTCCTTTTGTTTCCAAGGTGAAATCCCTATGGAAGTAGACTGCCCAGTCTTCCTTCCAAGGAGCGGCTGGTTAGTTTCAACTTCCAGCCTTCTGGTTAGTAGTCAAATGTCTTAGACACTATTCCATCAGAGCTCTTTCCACAGACGTAGTCAATCTGATCCTGTGTATGCCATCTGATGATGGCTATGTGTATAGTTGCTCTTTATGTTGTGAA
>NW_006922378.1:671002-685849 GCF_000298275.1 Orycteropus afer afer | reverse complement strand
TATATTTGTAATGAACAAGTTGTTGGTCTTGCAAAATTCTTTCATGAGATCTCCATTGTAATTTCTATCACCAAGGCCATATTTTCCAACTACTGATGATTCTTCTTTGTTTCCAACTTTCACATTTGAATCACCAGTAATCATCAATATATCTTGATTGCATGTTTGATCAATTTCAGACAACAGAAGTTGTTAAAGATTTTCAATTTCTTCATTCCATGGTATTTTCAATATTCTTCACCAACACCATATTCAAATGTATCAATTCTTATTTGGTCTTCCTTATTCGTTGTCCAGAATTCATGAATTACAAGAATTAGTGAAGTAATTAGATAGAGAATTTGTAGGCCATATTAAATTGGGAAGTCAGTTGAGAATGAAAGCTTCAGCTTACTTTGTGGCATAGTTTCCTTGTTCTAAAGTAACAGAAATTCCACATGTGGACAACATGAAATAAAAGAAATTTATTATGTAACAGTTTTGGAGGTTAAAGGATAAAAGTAAACTCTCCATTGTGTGAATTTTTTCCTTGTCGGTACCCATGGTTGTTCCTTGGTTTCTTAGTGATCCTTACATGGTATCTGTCTTTCCCAATTTGTGCCTATATCTGTGTATAATCTGTTCTTTTTATAATTTATGACTAGATTTAGGACACACGCTACACTGGTATGGGCTCATTGACATAACAAAAATAACTTGAATAAAGGTTAGGATTACAATGGATATTTTAGAAGAGTACAATTGAATCCATAACTACCTTTTTCTATTATCACTTTTCCCTAATATGTGATAATTTTTTCAGTTGAATGGACAAGGCATTGTTGTGTACATTTTTTTCTGGCTTTGACATTATTCGATCCCATGCAGTTATACCATAACAGATACTTAAATAGGTGTGATGTCCTCCAGAAATGCCATAGTCTCCTTTCTTGTAATTACAGAATAAATATTTTATTATATCAGTTGATCTAAAAGGTAAGGTAGGTAAGCATATTAACTCTTTGTAATAACATTAAAATTTGGGGTCATACATACCTATACTTTTTCTTGTTTGGAGGAAAATAAGGAAACTTGGAAATGATTTCATAATTTTGCGATGATGAAACATTGGTAAGTACCTGGCAAACTCTGTGGCCAGAAGAAGATCCATGTGGGTTTGTTGTTGTTGTTGTTTGCCGTCAAGTCGGCCCCGACTCATAGTGACCCCTCCTTGGATTTCCGAGGCAGTATCACTACGGAAGTAGGATTGCCCAACCTTCCTTCTGAGGAGTGGCTGGTGGGTTTGAACCGCCAGCCTTCTGGTGAGCAGTCAAGTGCCTTTGGCACTATGCTACCAGAGCTCCTGTGCTACCAGAACTCCTAAATGTGGTTTTGAGGATCCTATATTTTCCCACACAACCTTACAGAGGACGTTAGTGGCAGAATATGTGAATGGATGTTCTGATTTTTCCTTCACACCTTGGCTTGTAGGAGTTAGTAGAAGCATGATACTTCCATTGCAGCAATGAAATTATTTGATCTTTTACTACAGATGTTTTTAATTATTCATGGAGGTGTTATCTAGAGGGCTGACTCAGTTTTCTTGCAGAACAGCAATCATAACACTTCTTCCAGAACTCACATCAAAGGGACCTGGGAATTTAAAGCAGAAGTGGACTGCAGGAAACCCAGTTTGTTCCTTCAGCCATTGACCTACTTTTTCATTTCAACATTCATCAGTGATTTATTGTGAACCCACCTTATACCAGGCACTGACCTGGAATTTCTAAATTAAAAGACTTAGGTGGGCCCAGGGCTCAGGGATTGTTTTTTCTTTTTTGCTTAGTGGTGGCTCTATTTTAAGGCCAGGGTACAAGGAAGGTGGGCCAGAGTCTTGAGGAGTTGCTTTTTGCTTTGGGATGTCTCTTTTTTTAAGTCCATGGCCTTAGGTATGCAGGCCTGGAGTTCAGGGACTGATTTTTGGGGACAGCTCTATTTTACGTCTGTACCCTAGGCAGGAGGACCCAGGCTTGGACACTGCCTTTCACTTGGGACAACTCTATTTTAAGGCCAAGGCTTCATGTAGATGAAGGGTTAACAACTAACAGAGATGAACTTGTCTCTCAGTTTGTTGTTCTGTTGTGACTTAAGTGTTGCTATGAGGCTGGAGGCTATGCCTATGTGTTACAAAATGCACCATGTGGGACACATTTCAGTGGAACTTCCATGCTGAGACAGACTCAAAAGAAGAAAGAGGACATCCATTTCTCAAACAATTGGCCAGTGAAAACCTTACATATAGCAGTGAAATACTGTCTGATATATCACTGGAAAACTTTCTGAATAGCTCTGAAACATGGTCCTATGTAGTGCCAGAAGATGAGCCCATCAGGTCAGAAGGCACTCAATATTGACTGGGGAAGAGCTGACTCAGAGTAGAGACAATCTTAACAATATGGATGGAGTAAAGTTTTTGGGACCTCCATTGGGTGATGTGGCATGACTCAAAATGAGAAGAAACAGATGAAAACATCCATTAATAATTGGAACATGGTATGTACATAGTATGAATGTAGGAAAATTGGAAGTTGTCAAAATGGAATGATACAAATAAAGATCAATATCTTAGGCATTAGTGAGCTGTAATGGCCTTTTTTTGGCCATTTTGAATAAGATAAGCTTATGATCTACTGTGCCAGGAATGACAAATTGAAGAGGAATGGTGTGACATTCATCATCACAAAGACTACTTAGAGACCTGTCCTGAAGTACAATGCTGTCAGTGATAGGATAATATCCATATGCCTATATGGAAGACCAGTTAATACTACTGTTATTAAAATCTATGTGTCAACCACCAATGCCAAAGATGAGGAAATTGAAGATTTCTACTAACTTCTGCAGCCTGAAATTGACTGAACACGCAATTAAGATGTGTTGATTATCACTGATGAATGGAATGCAAAAGTTAGAAACAAAAAAGAGTTAGCCGTAGTTGAAAAATATGTCTTTGGTGATGCAAATAACACTGGAGAACACATGATAGAATTTTGCAAGACCAATGACCTATTCATTGCAAACACCTTTTTTTTTTCAACAAAATGAATGATGAATATGCACATAGACTTTACTAGATGGAATACACAAAATCAGATTGACTACATGTGTGGCAAGAGGCAATAGAGAAATTCAATATCTTTGGCCAAAATAAGGCCAGGGTTTGATTGTGGAACAGACCATTAACTGATCATATGCATGTTCAAATTGAAGTTGAAGACAATTAAAACAAGTCCACAAGAGCCAAAATATGACCTTGATAATATCCCTCCTGAATTCAGAGACCATTTAAAGAACAGGTTTGATGTATTGAACACCAATCACCGAAAACCAGAAGAATTGTGGGATGACATCCAGAACATCATCAGTGAAGAAAGCAAGAGTTCATTAAAAAGACAAGAAAGAAAGAAAAAAACAAAATGGATATCAGAAGACACTCTGAAACTCGCCCTTGAGTGGAGAGTAGCTAAAGCAAATGGAAGAAATGACAAGATGAAAGAGCTGAAAAGATTTCAAAGACCAGCTTGAGAAGGCAAAGGCAATTATGTAATGAAATGTACAATGACCTGGAGTTAGAAAACCAAAAGGGAAGAACACACTTGGCATTTCTCAAGCTGAAAGAACAGAGGAAAAAACTTAAGCCTCAAATTGTAATATTGAAAGATTCTATGAGCAAAATACTGAATGATGCAGTAAACATCAAAAGAAGATGGAAGAAATACACAGTCTCTGTATGGAAAAGAATTGGTCAATGTTCAACCATTTCAGGAGATGGCATATGTTCAAGAACCAATGGTGCTGAAGGAAGAAGTCAAAGCTGCACTGAAGAAATTAGTGAAGAACAAGGCTCCAGGAATTGATGGAATACACATACAAATGTTTCAACAAATAGATGCCCCACTGGAGGCTATGCCAAGAGATTTGGAAGACAGCTACCTAGCCAACTGATTTGAGGAGATCCATATTCGTACCCATTCCAAAGAAAGGTGATCCCACAGAATGTGAAAATTATTGAACAATATCATTAATATCACATGCAAGTAAAATTTTGCTGAAGATAATCAAAAAAGGTTGCAGCAGTATATTGACAGAGAGCTTCTAGAAATGCAAGCTAGATTCAGAAGAGGACAAAGAATGAGGGATATCATTGCTGATGTCAGATAGATCTTAGCTGAAAGCAAAGAATACCAGAAAGATGTTTACTTATGTTTTATTGACTGTTCAAAAATATTTGATGATGTGGATCATAAAAAATTATGGATAACATTGAGAAGAATGGGAATTCCAGACCACTTGACTGTATTAATGAGAAACTGGTATATAGATCAGGAGGCTGCTATTTGAACAGAACAAAGGGATATTGCATGGTTCAAAATCAAGAAGGGAGTGTGTCAAGGTTGTATATTTTCACCATACTTATTCAATTTGCGTACTGAGCAAATAATCTGAGAACCTGGATTATATGGAGAAGAACATGGCAATCAGTATTGGAGGAAGACTCATTAACAATCTGTGCTACACAGATGACGCAACTTTGCTCAAAGTGAGGATGAACTTGAAGCATTTACTGATGAAGATTAAAGACTGAAGTCTGCAGTATCAATACACTTCAATGTAAAGAAAACAGAAATCCTCACAACTGGTCTGATAAACAACTTAATGGTGGATGGAAAGAAATTGAAGTTGTCAAGGGTTTCATATTACTTGGTTCTAAAATCAACACCAATGGAAGCGGCAGTCAAAACATCAGACAATGCTCTGCACTGGGCAAATGTGCTGCAAAAGACCTCTTTCAAATGATGAAGAGCAAAGATATTTCCTTAAGACTATGGAGTGCCTAACCCATGCCCTGATATTTTCAATTACTTCTCATGCATGTGAGAGCTGGATAATGAATAAGGAAGACCGAAGAAGAGTTGATGTTATTGTGGTGTTGGAGAAAAATGCTAAGATACCATGGTCTGCTAAAAGGACTAACAAATCTGTCCTGGAAGAAGTGTATCTGGAATTCTCCTTGGAAGTGAGAATGGCCAGACTTTGTCTCACCTATTTTGGTCATGTTTTCAGAAAGAACCATTTCCCAGAGAAGGATGTCATACTTGGTAAAGTAGAGAGTCAAAGAGCAAGGGGAAGATCATCAACAAGATGTATTAACACTGTGGTTGCAATGATTGGCTCAGATATACGACCAGGCGGTGTTTCGTTGTGCTGTGAAGAGGGTCACTATGAGTCAGAGACAAGTCGATGGTACCTAACAACAACAACAAACTAGAAAAGAGAAAAAAAAAATCTATCTTGAAAGTACAACTGGAATGCTCCTTAGAAACAACAATGGCCAGACTTAATATCTTGTAGTTTGGTCATGTTGTCAGAAAGGATCAGTCCCTGGATAATGGTATCATGCTACATAAATTAGAGGATCAATGAAAAAGGGAGAGACATGGATTGACACAGTGGCTGTGATGATGGGATAAAGCATGGCAGTGATGTTAGGACTCAGCAGGACCAGACAATGTTTTGCTCTGTTGTACAATGGATCGTTAGGAGTTGAAACCGACTCAATGACAGCTAACAGCAACAGGCACAGTGAGAACCTGACGGAAGCCTTCAGATAAGGAAATTTCAGAAGAGAACATTGCAAATTGTTTACTGAATAGTATTATTACTACAAAGTAAGACCCCCACCCCCAACCAGTACAGAACCCACAATAACATATCAAAGACTAGAAAAATAATTGCAATAGAGAAATCTTTGTAACTTTAATGGAACACTTCAGAAGCTTATCTGAATAAAGGATCTTCTACATGAAGTCAATAATTTTTAGCTTGAATGGATAATAAATTATTATCATTAATTTTAGTAAAACATCTCAATGGATGTGTGTATGTGTGTGTGTGTGTTTATTGCTCAGCTCAATGAAGTGGAAAGAAATCTGAGATTTCTCAAGTTGTTAAGAAATAGAATGAGGGAGTGGAATTAAAGTTGTAAGAGCAGAAGGTTTTGAAGATAGGTTGTCAGATGTCATGATAGTTCTAGCTGTGGGAAAATTTGAGAGGTTTTTAAACAAAGGGATATGTAACACTCAAGCTAATGTTTTATATTCTAGTAAGTTTCTATTTAACACCTCATTGATATTTCTTGAATCTTCAATAAAAGCTTATTACTCAAAAATGCCTTACCAGGTGTGTTGTTGTCCAGAAATCAAAATTAAAAGAGACTGCATAACATTACATCAAGCTATGGAGAAGGAAGAAGTACAGCCATAATGCTCCTTAGACTTTAGAATGGTGAGACTTTGGCCATGTTGTCAGGAGGGATAGGTCCCTGGAGAAGGACACCATACTAGGTAAAGGACAGAGTCAGAGAAAAAGAGGAAGACACTCAATGAGGTGGATTGGCACACAGGTTGCAAGAATGGACTCAAACATAATAACAGTTGTGAGGATGGTGGTGGAGTGGGTGATGTTTTGCTCAGTGGTACATAGGGTAACTCTGAGTCAGAACCAACTTGACAACATATAACAAGAACAATAGGGTGCAGAAGAGAAGATACAGTTGCTAGAGTTGTAGTTGTTGTTACATGCCATCAACTCGGACCTGACTCAAGGCAACTCCTCATTGGGTTTCCAAGGCAGTATCACCACAGATGTAGATTACCCAACTTTCCTTTCAAGGAGTGGCTGGTGGGTTTGAACCACCAGCCTTCTGGTTGCTAGAGTAGAGACAAGATAAAAGTGACATGGGGGGATTGAGAAAGGCAGATCTCAGAGCCAGAAGCTAGAGATAATTTGGGAAAATCTAAACACTGACCAATTCCTGTTACTGGATCTGCATTTTTTAAATTTTAATAACAAAGTTTAGAAGACTTGGAAATTATGAAATAACTCCACCTGGATTGAGATAGAGTAAACCCATAAGAAATTATTTATAAATATAGAGCACTCCTCTCTTGAAAATGATCACTAAGGAAACATGATTAGAATTCTTTTCCTTTAGGAATTACATTGTTAGAGCACTGGTAGAAAGACATTTGTTAAAGCAAAAAAAAAAAAGAGAGAAAAAAAGAAAGATTGCAAAATGTTTAAAATAAACAAACAAACAAACAAAAAAACTAAAAAATAAAAGTTTGTCTTTACATGTTAAGGGGAAGACTAGAAGATTATCAAGACCCAAAGGAAGAAAATTTATTTTCCTTGGAGAATGCTGGAAAAGAGAAAAGAATATAGCCTTTACCCTAAGTGCTTTAAAATATGGATTTAAAGAAGGAGAAGATGATATATGATATGCTGCTGGTTATCATGAAGAGCTCTTATGATGCTGTGGTTAAAAGCATTGGGCTGCTAACTAAAAGTTTGGTTGTTTGAACCCACCAAACACTCTACAGGAGAAAGATTAGGTAGTCTGCTTCTGTAAAGATTGACCATCTTGGAAACCCTATGAAACATTTGTAGTCTGTCCTACAGTGTTGCTATGAGTTGGAATCAACTTGATGGCATTGGGTTTGGTTTGAACTGGTTATTGCTACCACATATCTATCAGTGCTTGGTAGTATTGGTGTTACAAGTTGCTGTGATGCTAGATGCTACATCATCGGTATTTCAAATACCAGTAGAGTCACCCATGGTAAAAAGGCCTGATCAGAGCTTCAGGACTAAGACAAATAGGGAAGAAATGGTATATTTCCAAATATTAGCCAGTGAAAACCCTATGAATGACATTATACTTCTGTAACATAAGCCTTCTAGTTTGGAAGGCCCTCAAAATACATAGTGGCCCCAAGAACAGATTTGAGCATACCAATAATAATGAAAATGGCAAGGACTGGACAATAAGTTGTTCTGTTGCACATGGGGTCACCATGAGTTGGGACCTACTCAATGACAACTAATAACAAAAACAACTGGTTATTAAGACAATGATTCCAAAGGGATTATAAGAAACAAATTATGTAATAGTTTAGTGTGTGGATTCTCTCAAATCCAGAATTTCTGGACTTGAATCACCTTTTAGCCAAATTTTTTCTGTCTTTAAGTGTTTACATCTAGAAAATGGAGAAGATTATTGCATACATTTTATGGACATCATTGTGCAAATTCATGGAATAAACATATAAACAGTGTTTAGAATAAGAGTATCAAATTGACATAGTGAAGCATTCTATGAAGATATTGAATAATACAGGAAGCAACAAAAGAAGATGGAAGGAATACACAGATCCTCTATACTAAAAAGAATTGATCAATATTCAACTATTTCAGGAGGTGGCATAAATCAAGAACTAATGGTACTGAAAGAAGAACAAGGCCCCAGGAGTTGAAGTAATACCTATTGATGTGTTTCCACAAATGGATGCTGCATTGGAGGCACTTACTCATCTACACCAAGAAATTTGGAAGACAACTACCTGGCCAATTGAGTGGAAAAGATCCATATTTGTACCCATTCCAATGAAACGTGATTCAACAGAACATGGAAATTATTGAACAATGCAATTAATATCAGATGAACATAAAATTTTGCTGAAGATGATTCAAAAATTGTTGCAGCAGGATTTGACAGGGAACTTCCAGAAGTCCCAGCTGGATTCAGCAGACGATGTGGAATGAGGGATAGGATTGCTGGTGGATCCTAGTTGAAAGCAAAGAATGCCGGGAAGATGTTTACTTGTGTTTTATTAACTATTCAAAAACAATTGACTGTGTGGATCATAACATATTATGGATAGCATTGAGAAGAATGGGAATTCTGGAGCACTTAATTGTGCTCATGGGAAGCATGCACATAGACCAGGAGGCTGTCATTTGAACAGAATAAGGGGATACTGCATGGTTTAAAGTCAGGAAAGGAGTGTGTCATCATTATTTCTTTGCTCCATACTCATTGAGTCTGTATGCTGAGCATATAATCTGAGAAGCTGGACTATATGAAGAAGGATATGACATCAGGATTGGAGGAACAATCGTTAAGAAAATGAAGATGACTTGAAGCAATTATTGATAAAGATTAAACACCACAGTCTTCAATATGGATTACACCTCAACATAAAGAAAACAAAAATGGAGAGAAGATTGAAGTTGTCAGGGATTTAATTTTATTTGGATCCACAATCAACACTCATGGAAGCAGTAGTTAAGAAATCAGATGTTGTACTGCACTGGACAAATATGCTGAAAAAAAAAAAAAAATATATATATATATATATACACATACACATATATACACACACATAATGCAAAGGTGTCAATTCTTCTTCATCTTATTAATGTCCAGCTCTAGCATGCATGAGGTAATTGAAAATACTAAGCCTGGGTTAGGCACACCATAGTCATCAGGGTGACATCTTTGCTCTTTTAACCCTTTAAAGAAGTCTTTTGCAGCAGATTTGCCCAGTGCAATATGTTAATCAGATTTCTTGATTGCTGCTTCCATGGCCTAGTTCCTAAGATATTTGACCACTAACCAGAAGTAAAATAAAATCCCTGACAACTTCAAACTTTTCACCATCTATGATGCTTTTTGGTTCAGTTGTGAGGAATTTTGTTCATGTAGAAGATCCTTTATTCAGATAAGCTTCTGAAGTGTTCCATTAAAGTTACAAAGATGTTTTCTTCATGTTTAGGCACCATCCATATTGAAGACTGTAGTCTTTGACCTTCATTAGGAAGGGCTTCAAGTCATCTTCACTTTCAGGAAGCAAGGTTGCATTGTCTGAATATTGCAGGTTGTCAACGATCCTTCCTCATTTCAAATATGAAATTTTCAAATATAAAGCTCAAAAGTTCTCATTCATCATTAAGCTTTTAAATTAAAACGCATATCTCATTATTCTCCTGGCATATTTAATACATTTTAATAATGATAGTAAAGGCAGTTTTATGAAATAATTCAATATTTTAATATTTTTTAATTATTTATAATTTTGGTGTACTTGATTATCATTTAAAAGTATCAATTTCCTCACTCAAAATAAAAACAAAATAATTATTGTTGTTATATTGCATATAACAATCTAATAAGTTTATGCTTTTGGTGAGTCTGAAATTTTTAAAGTTCTAGTATGTTTTTGAACCGTTTGAAATTTGAAAATTATGCATCTGAAACCATTATTCCTTTACATATTTTAAATTGAAATTACAAAACATACTTGTCTACTGCCCTAGCCAAATTTCTCAAAAATTGAATAAACTTGAAACACAAAATATATGAAGATTATTCCTTAACAAAAATAATAATATCAAGGATCTGATTAACTTTGCTATTTGGTAGGTAATTTTAAACCTTTAAATGATGTAGAGAAAAAAAAAAAAAAAAAAAAGACTAAGCACTAAGGAATCAATGATGTCATTTCCAGAGAAATTTAGCATCAGTTTCTAGGTCTAAATTTTTTTGACAGAAATACTTCATCTATCAGGTGAGGTGGCATGCCAACCATCTCTCTTAGGTCTGCCACATCATGCACCTTAGTCCTACATTTGTGCCTCCAAAGATTTATTATTGTGGTCTCTTTCCAAATTGCTTCAATCTGTGAAACTTAGGCTTTTTAATTAATATTTTTACTGTTATTTATTGGACTTTTGGGAGAGAGCTAATGGAGATGTATATGATAAATATAACTCATCTGGAAGTATTTTATAAAGATAAAGATTATTTATATCTATAGAGTAGAAAGATATAATTTGTATTTGAAAACACATATATTGTAGTGATAGTTTGGGTAAGTAAAATGTCCAGAGATCAATATTTCTGCAGGCCAGAGTGTTCTTTCTAATTTAATAAAAATATGTATTAATGGAGAGGAGTCTCAGATTCCTCAGGGCTTATAATTTTCTACTAAACATCAATATGTTCACTTGATGAAATAATTCCTGTGTATTTAGGAGTGGATACAAAATTGATTTTATGTCAAGAAGTTATCTAAATCCAGTGGAATATATGTCCATTTAAATCACTGGAAAATTGAGGAATCCAAGATATCAAACATTTAGATCCTCTATTCCAGTAAAACAAATGTGAAATTTTAATGATATGATTTTAGTAATGTGAAAAGAACAAGTGAAATAAAAAACATACTTCCACTCCCAGATGCAGAAGACTTATGATGGAGCAATAATTTCACAAACTGGCAATATGGCTTCAGAATAATGATTTCCATCAACAGGATGATCAAAATGGCATTATGAGAATAAAAAAGAATTCACAAAAGCATTTAGGTCCAAGTCTGTCAGGTGTCATATTGTGGTGGTGGCTTTCATGTAGCTGGGAAGCTGGAAGCTATGTCATTGGAATTTAAAATAGTAGCATCATCATGCTGGACAGTTTTCAGCCAAGTTTCCAGACTCAGACAGGCCATCAAATCATATCTGACTCACAGTGAACCCCCTTGGGTTTCCAAGACAGTATCACTACGGAAGTAGATTGCCCCATCTTCCTTCCAAGGAGTGGCTGGTGTTTGAACTGCCAGCCTTCTGATTACCAGTCAAATGCCTCAGGCACTACACTACCAGAACTCCTGGGAAGAAAGAGAGGGCATCCAATTCAGGGGAAAAAAAAAAAAATACCACTGAAAACCTTATGAACAGCAATGAAGTGTTGCCTGCTATATTACTAGAAAACATTATATATAGCAGTGAAACATTGTGTGATATAATGCTAGAATATGAGCTCCTCAGGTTGGGGAAAAAAAGCAAACTCACCACTGTTGAGTTATTCCGACTCATAATAACTCATCCTCTGGTTTCTGAAGTAGTATCTCTATGGAAGTAGATTTCTCAGTCTTCCTTCCAAGGATTGGCTGGTGGGTTTGAACCTTCAGCCTTCTGGTTAGTAGTCAAATGCCTTAGGGACTATGCCACCAGAGCTTCTTCAGGTTGGAAGACACTCAAAATACGACTGGGGAAGGGCTACCTCCTCTAATTGGAATGGACTTTAATGACATGGATGGAGTAAAGCTTTCAGGACCTTCATTTGGTAATGGAGCATGACCAAAATGGAAATAAACAGCTGTGAACATTCATTAATAATTGGAATGTGGAAGGTATGAAGTATGAGCCCAGGAAAATTTAAAGTTGTCAAAAAAGAATTGGAATGCATAAAGATCAATACCCTAGGCATTAGTGAGATGAAATGGACTGGTATTGGCCATAGTAGACAATCATATGGTCTACTATGCCAGGAATGACAATTGAAGAGGAAGGGAGTCACATTCATTGCAAAAAAGATTTCAAGATTTCTGCTGAAGTACAATTCTGTCAGTGAAAGGATAATATCTACCTGTCTACATACAAGGAAGACCAGTTAATACTATTGTACAAATTTACTCAAAACCACTAAAGCCAAAGATGAAGAACCTGAAGATTTTTACCAACTTCAGCAGTCTGGAATAGACAAAACATCTAACCAAGATGTATTAATAACTATTGGTGATTGGAATGTAAATGTTGGAAACAAAGAAGGAGTATCAGTAGTTGGAAAATATGACTTTGATGATAGAAATGATATCAGAGATCACATGGTAGAATTTTTTTGAGACCAACAACTTACACATAACAAATGACCATTTTCAACAGCATAAGTGGTGACTATTCAACACATACCTTGCCAGACAGAATACACAGGAACCAAACTAAGCACATCTGTTGAAGAGGCAATAGAGTAGCTTAACATCTTCGGTCAAAACAGAGTGAGGTGCTAACTGTGGAACAGGACACCAATTGTTCAAATGTAATTTCAAGTTGAAGCTGAAAAAAATGAAAAAAAAAAAAAAAATCCAAGAGAGCCAAAATATTACCTTGATTATATTCCTCCTGAATTTAGAGGCCATCTGAAGAACAAATTTGACCCATTGAACACCAGTGACCAGATAAAGTATGGATGACATCAAGAACATAATATATGAAAAAGCAAGCAATCATTAAGAAGAAAGAAAAGAAGGACCAAAATGAGTATCAGAAGAAACTTTAAACTTGCCCTTGAATGGAGAGTAGCAAAAGCAAAAGCAAAAGCAAAAAAAAAAAAAAAAAAAAAAACGATGAAATAAAAGAGCTGAAAAGAAGATTTCAAAGAGTGGCTTGAGAAGACCAAGAAAAATATAATAATAAAATGTACAAAAACCTGGAATTAGAAAATAAAAAGGAAAGACATACTTGGCATTTCTCAAACAGAAACGATTGTAGAAAAAATTCAAGGCTTGAATTACAATATTGAAGGAAGCCATGAGCAAACTATTGAATGATTCAGGAAACATCAAAAAAAGATGGAAGGAATACAGAGTCACTGTTGGAGTTCAATCATTTCAGGAGGGAGCATATGGTTAATATGATAATAATACCAATGATACTGAAGGAAGAAGTACAAGTTGCACTGAAGGAATTGGGGGGAGAAGGGGGTGTGCTCCAGAAATTGACAGAATACTAAGATGTTTCAACAAACAAGCACACAACTGGAAGTACTTATACAAAGAAATTTGGAGGATGGCTAGATGGTCAATCTACTGGAAAAGATGGATATTTGTGCCTATTCTAAAGAAAGGGGATACAGAGTTCTGGGAAGATGGTGGAATAGGCAGAAAGACTGCACAGACCCTCTTCAACAAAGAAAAGGGCAACTAATTAACACAGTTACAGAAGATAATCCTGGATCCCTAAGACTTAAGGGAAGGATATAGGAGTGAACTAAACTGCAACTACCAGAAGAATTGGCATGAAAACACCAAAAAAGGAGACATATGGAGCTGTGGTCTGGGAGCGATCCTGATGGCACAGACAGCTTGAATATTGTCAAGTGGTGGTAGGACCTAAGAATTAACCTTAAAATCAGCTCTGCTAGCCAGAGACTGCATGGAGGATTGCTCTTGTGGCTGGGGGATAAAAGGAGAGGCAGGGAAGAGTAAGGCAGGCTGAGCTGTGGACTTTTGTCTGTCAGGAGGACGCAGCCATTTTGAATGTTTACAAGTGGTTTGGAAATTTTGGATATTTAAAGCAACAGGTTCTCCCAGATTCCAGGGACTTAAGAACAGGCTCCACTTGCTGGGAACCCCAAGGACATTTGGACTGAGATGACTGGAAAGGTGTGACATTCCCCTTGTTACTCTCATACCCCACACCCTCTTGGTGAATGGATGTGCGGCCATCACTCACTTCCACCCACTATCTGGGCTGGCAGAAATTCCATCCCAATCTGTGTGTTCGAACGGAACCTGGGTGCTCAGCCCCGCCCTGCCCTGATTTTTTTTTTTTTCTTTTTTCTGTTTTTTAGATTGTTTGCTTTGTCTCTTTCAAAACTACAGTTATTATTATTACTTTTGTCCTTTTTACTATTATTCTTTATTCTTCCCCTCCCAGTTTCTGGTAGCATAGTGCCTAAGGCACTTGACAGCTAACCAGAAAGCTGGCAGTTCAAACTTACAAGTCACTCCTTGGAAGGATGGTTGGACAATCTATTTTCATAATGATAAAGTCTCAGAAACCCAAGGAGAGGTTGCTATGAGTTGGGTCCAACATGACATAACAACAACAACAACAACCCAGGTCCAAGTTTTCAGCTTTTTTTCTTTTCTCTATTCCTTGGTGCACCAAAGTTGTGAGTTGTGGTGCTGGTGAAGAATGCTGAAAGTATCATGGACTGCTTAAAGAACTAACAGATTTGTCCTGGAGGAAGTGCAGCCAGAATGTTCCTTGGAAACAAGAATGGCCAGACTTCGTCTCACCTATTTTGGTCATGTTGTAAGAAGGGACCATCCCCTGGAGAAGGATGTCATGCTTGGTAGGGTGGAGGGTCGATGAAAGAGGGGGAGGCCTTCAACGAGATGGATT